>NC_133660.1:242378395-242648255 GCF_037893015.1 Macrotis lagotis
CAGCATTAAAATCCTGGAAAGCCGACTCTGGTTAAAATTTAATTTGGAAATTTTGAGATTTACTTTTTGCAAAGTGTTATGTCCTTTTACAATTCACTGTGCTACTTCCATTCAATGACATTCCACAAGACTGTGTTAAGCACCTACTGTGTGCTAGGGCCTGGGGGCATGAGAAAAAAAGAAATCACTTCCTTTCCCTCCAGGGCATGAATTTAGCTGCTACTATTTCAGGAAAAATAATGGTGAACTCGGAGAAACTAAGAGAAATTGTGTATTGAGGAATGAGCCATTTGATTTACAGTTCCAATTCAGCCTTTAAAAGTCTGCTGACATTTATGAGTGCATACCTGTATTTCTTTGGAATTGAACAGAACCTGAAAGCCAACCTAGACTCAACACCTCACCCTAAACCCCAGAGAATGTAACTTTTACCTGCCAGAGGCTTAACCGAGACACTGTAAAGAACAGTATTTGCTAGCTAAGGTTTCAGAAATCGTTGAATGTAACCACTTCTCTCCCCTAGTCCTCTAACAGACCATTTGGTTAACAATCCTAGTCAACCAAGGATAAAGGTATTTTGTTTTCAAATGAGTTAACTGAAGTGATTCTGATTTCTGGACAGCTTCTGCACACATGCCTAGAGATAAAAGTCTAGCAGCTTTTCAAAACCGGTTTCTAAAGCACCAGTGGACTCAGTGTAATCTTTTTAGTTATTTCAATAAAAAAAAGAAAACACTTATCAGTTATAGGCTATTTGTCGCCTCTTTTGAATGAATCAAGCTTCCTAATTTCCTTTGGAAGCTGGGTACTTCCTGCAGATACCATCAGGGCCCCCCCTCACCCCCCCCCATGAGGTGTAAACAATGGTGAATATGGGTGCCAGCCTTGGGTAGGCACGATGACTGTTATCAGCTTAAATGTTCACATTGGATCTGGTTGCTGCAGAGTTTTCCCATTTTAAAACTAATTTAGGATACCAGACTTCATAGAAAAGTTTTTTCCTGTAATTGCTAGAATCTTAAACTGGGTCCGGGTTTTGCAGACCAGAAGGCATGTCACTGTTTAATTGGTTTTCTTTGTGTCAACATATTTCTTCCACCCATTGTTGATGCAGGGATGTTTTGAGATTTTTGAGTAAAATGATAGAGAATTAAGAGGTCGTCTTCATAATTGATACTTTTAGAAGAAACTCACCATATAATTATGGTCTTGTGTTTTCAGGCTGCACTTCTCCTCCTAAGCATACTTAAAATGAGAAGGCGAGGAAAATTAAATAAATAAATAAAGAGAAAGAAACCTAAGTGTCCCCAGCCTACAATGTAATCACATGCATGCAGACCAAACCTAATGCTAGCTTTGACAGGAAAGAAGGAACTATCCAATCCTTATTTATAGTTTAGCAAAGAAATTCTGTGTGAGAGGTGCACACGGAGATGCTTCTGACCTAGTGATGGGTGGGGTTTGTGTTTTTGTAGATATAAAGCCTTTGATTTCGTTGGTATAAGGAATTTCTAGGGAAGAAAACTTCTCTATCCACTATCTGCCAGTTATGGTATTAGAAATTGCACAGGCCCTGGAGTCAGGAGGACCTGAGTTCAAATTTGACCTCAGCCACTTAATAATTACCTTGGGCAAGTCACTTAACCCCATTATCTTACAAAAACAAAAAAAAGGAAGAAATTGCCTAGCTCATAGATAAGTTAAATGACTTGCCCAAGGTCACATAGTGTGTGTCCTACATAGGACATGCAACCAAGTCTCCATAGCTTTGAGGCTAGCCCTCTACCCACTACACCATGACTGCCTTTCTTGTTTTCCTAAGATCATAAGTTTTAAAACTGAAAGGTATGTCAGAGGCATTCTAGTCCAACACCCTCATTATACATCTACACAAACTAGAACCCAGAGAGAGATTAAGGGACTTGCTCAAGATCACTATAACAATTGGGATTTCAGCTCAAGTACTCTAACACCAAATGTGAGGAATGGGAAGAAGCTGTCATGATTCTCAGCCCTCTGACTGATGCCAGTGACCAGGAGAAATGGAACAGAGTTGCACCATAGAAAATAACCACTTTCCCTTTCAGTTGTTATTTTAACCTTTCCAAGACTAATGGGTTGCTGCAACAAGCAGATGGATGTGGTTTTTTTGCCAGCAGCCAATAAAGCAAACAGGCCACGTCACAATGATAAGCCCTGTGTATGCTCCGCAGGCACCTGAGGACTACTGGTAGACAAAGGGCCCCTAGGAGTGGAGCAGGCTGGGACAAGGGACCGTTGGGTTGGTAACAATGGACAACCCACCCTTCCTGATGGGAGAGCTACTTCCTCAAAGAGGTTTCCCTTACGTGGGCAGGAAATGTGGGGGCAAAGGTAGGCATCCAGGAGATAGCTCACATGGAGGACAATAGTTTCCCCTTAAATCAGCACCCTGGATACAGCTCTCCAACTTCCAGACCCCGGGACAAAGGATGCTGGTGTTCTCACTCTTCTTGGCTTTTCTTTTTTTGAGAGGGTAATTCTAGGAGCAAGACCACAGCTGTGATACTACTGCTCTGGGAAGATATTAAGAGATCAGGTTTTCTCCAAGGAAGGAGAGGCAGCAGCAGCTCCTGTTTATCCTGTGCAGGCTCCCTGATCTGCTGCAGCAGGCAGCTTGTGAGGATGCTACTTACCCATTGAGACCTTCCTCAGAATGCCTTCTTCCTCAGACCACTTCCTCCTTAGACCTCCTGCTGCAAGTCTTCATTTCCAAGATACCCTCCCCTCCAATCCCCACCTGAAGTTCTTTATGCACGTTACACAGATGGAGAATCATTTGGGATCTATTCACTTTTTACACAAAGTAAATTAAAATTCGCTTTGCATTGGGAGTTTTGCAACAGCCCTAGGGGTAATTTTGGATACACACCCTGTGGTATTAAATACACTGAGGGTTGGAAACAACTGAGTTAGTCCTTCTTTGGAGCAGAATAATGAAAAGGTATGATCAGCCAGTGAGAGAGCAAGTATGTGCCTTTGTATGGTGTGTGTGTGTGTGTGTGTGTGTGTGTGTGTGTGTGTGTGAAAGGCTTGGAAGCAGAGTCTGATATGATGGTTGCAGTCTATTGGAGCATTCTTGGGAATGGGGGGGGGGGGGGCTGAGAAAATCTGGCAATCTCTCAGCCTTTTCCAGTACTATCCATCAGCTCCTACCTAAGGGAGAACTGTCCCTGTTGGCTGTCATACCAATTGGCAAAGGGTTCAGCTCATTATCTCTCAGCAAGGAAGCAGCAAACATTTGCACATGAGTAAGATTAGGGATGGGAAAGAAAAACATGTCATTTATTTGCAGAATACATTAAATATATTTCACATCTTGGGTTTCACAGGTGGGGGGGGGGGGAGTATGCTAGAAGTGAAGTCCTTAAAGCATGCTCCAGAAGGGCAAGGAATTACTCCAAGGTCTCACACAGGTAAGTAAGGTGGGGACTTACTAAGGAATAGGGAAGAGAAGGAAGACCTAAGTGAAGAACTGGGAAAAAGCAACTGAAAAACACTAGAGGACAAACTTGCAGATTGGCAACGTCCCATTGCACAGCTGTCCATAGCTACTGGAGTGCTGATGTTTTTGTTTTTTAACTGACTTTACACAGAAGATCTGGGCAGCTAGGTGGCGCCATGATGCATAACTCATCCTCCTGAGTTCAAATCCAGTCTCAGATACTTGCTAGCTTTGTGACCCTGGATAAGTCACTTCCCCCCGTATCTTCCATTTCCTCATCTTCAGAATGAGCTGGAGAAGAAAATGGCAAACTACTTCAGGACCTTTGCCAAGTAAATCGAAAACGGGATCACAAAGAGTAGGGCACAACTGAAATGAGTGAATAGCAACAGCAACAGCAGTACAGGGAATCATAACAGGATAAATAGAGCTTCACAGATTAAAAAGAATCAGAGAGGCAATCAACGAGCAACCCTCCATAGACAAGCGAGCAACCTAGCTCAAACATACAAAATTACTTTTATACTCACCCCCTAAACTTTTTTATTCAAGAAATATTTCCCAATTGTAAAAAAAAATTTCATAAAGGTTGAGTTGCAAATTCTCCCCATCTCTCCAATTCCTCCAGTGTCCCCTTTGAGAAGGCAAGCAATTTGATATCGATTATACTTGTGAAATATTTCAAATGTGTTTCCTTAATAGCCAGGTTACAAAAATAAAGTAAACCAAAACAAAAAATAAAGGAAAGAAATTATGCTTCAATTTGCTTTCAGAATTCATTAGTTCTCCACCTCCAACACTTGTACAGAGTTATTTGGACCAGTTTTTCTGTGGTAACTCTGAGAAACTAACTTCCTTGAAATCTCGGGGCTGTCCCATTGGACTCTGCTCTCTGTAAAGCTAATTCAGGTGCTGTGGCATTGGGACAATCCACTTCATCATTGCAGGAAAGATTCCCCTTACATGGGAACAGTAACATGGTAATGGTAAATTTCTGCTTTTCACAAGCTTCATATTGAGAAAGAAAGGTTCCATGGGCAGCTAGGTCATGCCGTTGGTAGGGCACCAGCCTTGGAGTCAGGAAGACCTGAGTTCAAATCCAGTTTCAGACACTTAATAATTACCAAGTGGCCTTGGGCAGGCCACTTAATCCCATTGCCTTGAGAAGGAAAGAGAGGAAGAAAGAGAGAAAGAAAGAAAGAAAGAAAGACAAAGGAAGGAAGAAAGGTTTCAATTGCAGGAGAGATGGGGGTAGAAACTTAACAGTATTGCCATTCAAACCAAGCTCTCAGTACAATGGTTCTCTTCATTATATCTCCAAGACTTGGCTCCTGAACAATGAAAATAAAAACAAACTCTACTTAATTATAGTATAATTAGAAATCCTACATAGAAGTGGTAAGTGTCCCTTCTGACATGGCCTTCAGGGCTTCATATCACTGTGGAAATATGAGGCAGCCCAGATCTGGAACCATGAGATCTGGCTTTGAGCCCTGCCAGTTACCAGATGACCTTGAGCAAGTCACCTAATGATAATAACTGGCATGTATGTAGCACATTAAAGTTGACAAAGTCCCTTAAAAACATTGTCTAATTTAATTCTCATAAGAACCCTATGAGACTGGGATGTTAGGTGGTGAAGTTGAGTCAGGAATAACACTTATCAACTATATGATCCTGGGCAAGTCACTTAACAACTGCCTGCCTCAGTTCTCTCCACTGATAATGGAGATAATAACAGCTCCTACTTTGCAGGGTTGTTATGAAGATCAAAAGAGACAATTGTAAAATTTAGTGTGGTGCCCGATACATAGTTGGCATCATATAAATATTATTATTATTATTATTATCATTATTATTATGATTCAGGAAGTATTATTATCCCCAATTTACAGATGAGGAAACTGAGGCTTTAAAGTGCCAGAGGGAAGATTTTGAGCCCAGATCTTTCAGGCTCCAAAATCTAACACTGGCTTAGGTGCTACCTCTTTCTTCCTTGCTTAAATTTCCTCACCTGTGAAAGAGAGAACTATATGTTCTCAATCCTGAGAGAAGGAAGTTAGGAAAACCTGTATTCAAGTCTAACCTGTGGGAATGCTGGTGCGACCAGGCAAATTTCTAAATGTCTCTGTGACAGCAGAGTATTGATCTGCATTGGTCCAAGTTGGAGGGGAGGGGGCACAGGAGGGGATCGTCTTCCCTAGGACCAATGAAATCCCAGGTATGGGGGAAAGTAAACAAAATCAGTTTTGAAAGGCAGCCTGGCTACTAGAGAGAGGACTGACCTTGAACTCCCAGAGAACTGGGTTTAAATATGTACATAACATCAATGAAATTCCAGATATGAATTCCCTACTCTCCAAAAGATTTATTTTACTTCCCAGCTGTGTCATGAGGACAAAATGAGATAATGTACATGAAATGCTTGCACACAGAAAGTTTGTGTAAATTAGCTATTTTAAGTGAAGTGAAATGCTAAATAATAGCTCTCCACCACATTGTGGGTCACACACAGTCTGCCAGGGCTCCAGGGAAGAATCTTTTACTACCCTTTACATTCTGATAAGAAGTACATGGAGGTTTATCATAACCTATACCTACATTTAGAAATTTCTAGAATCAACAAAGAGGTCATAGCAACAACACTCTCTATGACTTTGACTTGTCTTGACCCTCAGCCTTATGATGAACATGATAGTTCTGCTGGCAAAGCTTCCAGCTATGTTGGAGAGAACATTGTAATAATGGAGGGAAGGAAAAGGAGGGGATTTAACCCATTAGATCCAGGTTCCTGTTCCCATCACTTCTCTCAGATTTAGTTTCCCTATTTATTAATATTATTTCATGAATAATTGAAGTCTGGATCAAAGACAGCACATTATCTTTTCCTTTAAACCCACATATCTTCCAAACTTAACTATTACTGTTGAAGTTACCACCATCCATCCACCCATCCATCATCCATCCATCCATCCATCCATCCATCCATCCATCCATCCATCCATCCTTCTATTCATCCAGTCATCCAGGTTCACAAACTCAAGTCATCTATGATTCTTCACTCTCCCTTACCCCACATAGGTTTGTTTGCACCCAATCTTAGCATCCCTGTCTCCACCTCTCTCTCCCATCTCTCCCTTCTATCTACTTACTTAGTTTTTATCCTAGTTCATCGGGACTATCATAATAACTTTTTTACTGGTCTCCCTAACTTAAAACTTTTCCCTTCTCCACACCATTGTTCACTTAGCTGTCAAAGAAATTTTCCTAAAGTACAGGTCTGAATGTACCAATTCCCCCACTCGATACACTACAGGATCATCTTATAAGGAATTTGGGATCAAATATGAATTTATTATTATCTAATCTTTGGAAAATTTATTATTTATAATAATAGTAATAACAGCCATCATTTACATAGTGTTTTAAACATTGCAAAATACCTTACAGATCTCATCTCATCTTATCCTCACAACAATTCTTGGAGGTAGGTGCCCTTATTATTCTCCTTTTGTATATGAGGAAACTGAGGTACAGAGGTTCTGACTGGTCCAGGACACACAGCTAGTAAGTGTCTTAGGATTTGAACTCAAGTCAATAGATTTCAAATCCAGCACTCAGTGAATGCTCTACTAGATACCTCTTATTTATATAATTATTAGCAAAGCAGCATATATATATATACATATTTAAATATATATCAATTGATGGGTATGATAAAAGTTTTTTAATTTTTATTTTTATTCCCTTGGGTGCATAATCCCCAAATTTTGGAAACCGTTGTTTTAAACGTGTTCTTCCTGAGCTACCATGCTTTGGAAATGATTCTCTGAAATTTCAATCCAAACACTCATTATAACTAATGGGGAGAATTTTGATTTTTTGATGTATTTCAAAGTCATTAGAGAAGAAGATTGAAAATTGGAAGGGGTTGGAGTTTATTCTGACCAATCTCCTCATTTTCCAAATTAGGAAATTTACAACCAGACAAGAGCCTTCCAGTTTTCCATCTCTGCTCTAACAACTTTGAAATATTCATGTAAGTCATCACCTTCCTGAGAAAAGCCTTTTCATACACAAACACACACACACACACATCCAAACACACACTCACACACTTGGGATTTGAACTCAAAGCCTTCTGACTCCTCATCTAACCTGCTTCCCATCATACCAAGCTTTCAGTCCCTTGAGGCTTGGTTCATGTAACCACCACATCTTTCACCAAGTCTTGCTTAATTCTACTACTAATTGGGATGCTTTGGGGTGGGGACTAAATCATCAGTCCTTAGGCTAAAGGTGCTCAAGTCTGCCCAAAATGACTACAGACTGTCAGAATCTAGCCACCATTCAGATTAGGAGCAACTAATTATGTGATATGTTATCTGTAAAAGAAATTCTTCTCATCACTTTATCTGCTGTAAGCAGGTTTTTCAACCTTTGCATTCATGACTGTTAGCCTAAAGGTAAATACTATACTTTATCAGTTAATTCTGTGTTAAAATACAAATTCATAAACCTTCACTCTAATCCCTTAATGCACAAAGGAAAAAAAAACTTGCATGTAGATATGCTGCCAGTTTCAATTTCAAATTTATAACCACTTCTTTCACTGTTGAAGAAAAGCCTGCTCATCTCATATTTCTCTGTTCTATATATTTTTTTCAGAATAAGAGTCATCAGCTTTCAGGGCAGTGAGAAAGTTAGATATGGCACCTCTGTCTATCCACTGGGACTCTTACCTTTACAGAGAAAGAATATAGGATCATGATTTAGAGTTGAAAGGATGCTTAAAAGCCATTGGGTCTAACTCCTAGACCAGATACTCATCTTTTTATTTTTATTTTTATTTTTTGTCACAGACTCTTTTGGCAGTTTAATGAAGCCTATGTTCAGAAAAAATGGCTTGTTTGGGGGCAGCTAGGTGGCACAGTGGACACTGCCCTGTAGTCAGGAGGACCTGCCTTCAAATCTGACCTCAGAAACTTAATCTTACCTATCTCTGTGACCTTAGACACAATGCCTTGCAAAAAAAATGGCTTGTTTCCTTCAGTTATAGATGAAGGAGATGCTAATATTCAATTATAGGTTAGTGAAAATAAAGATGTGATTTTTTTTCCCATCCAAGTTTACAGATTCCCTGAATTCTATCCATGGACCATTTGGAGGTTTGCAGATCTCAGATTAAGAACTTTTACCCTAAATAATATGTTTAGATGCTAGTCCTAGAATCAGGAAGATTTAACTTCAAATTCCATCCCTGAGATTTCTTGCTGTGTGATCCTAAGTCCCTTAATTTGCACATTCCTCGGTTTCCTCATCTGTAAAATGTAGAATAATTATAAGGTTTGCATGAAATTATGTGTTTAAAATGTTTTAAAGCTTTACATAAATAACATTGTTAGAATAGATGAGGAAATTGAGGCCTAAAGAAACAAAGAGATTTCTTACAAGTCTCATAGTCAATATGTAGTTGGGGTGGAATTTGAACCCAGATCCCTTCAAAGCCTGTTCTTAAGGCACTGCAGTAGCACAATGAATACAGTACTGGCCTTGGAGTTAGGAGAACAGGAGTTTGAATCCTGCCTGAGACACTTGACACTTAGTAGTTGTATGACCTTGGACAAGTCATTTAACCCCAATTGCCTCTCACATCCAGGGCCAACTCCAGTCATCCTGATTCATATCTGGCCACTGGACCCAGATGGCTCTTGAGGAGAAAGTGAGACTGGTGACTTTGCACAATAACCCCTAACTCAGATCCAATTCACATGAATGTCATGTCACTTCCCTGATGTCATGATTTTCATCAAGAATGAAGGATTAGGGGGCAGCTAGGTGGCACAGTGGATAGAGCACCGGCCCTGGAGTCAGGAGTACCTCAGTTCAAATCTGGCTTCAGACACTTAATAATTACCTAGTTGTGTGACCTTAGGCAAGTCACTCAATCCCATTTGTCTTGCAAAAACCTAAAAAAAAAAGAATGAAGGATTAGCATCATCATCATCATCATCATTATCATTATCCCAATTGCACTCTATGCTTCTCTAATTCATAACAACCTTTGGGATGGCACTTGGAGGATCATATTTAACATCATTTTTCTTTTTTATTATGATTACTATTTATTTCTATTAAATTCTGGGCTTAGTCTATTGGATGTTAATATCAATTAATATTAATAGATCTATAAGTGAGGCACAGGAGGTTGGAGTGAAACTTTGGAAGATACTTCCAACTGGTGTTATATAATTACAAACCTTGGAACACCTTGATTGCAGAGGGAGGGACTTTACATGCAACCTAATGGGCAAGTGAAAAATATCTCAAGAGTTGGGACAACTTTCATTTTGTTTCCAAATATAGTGCATGTACAAGAATTGAGATATGAGATATTAAGGACATATGGGAACTGAAAGGGAGGTGGACTAGTCCTGAAATGAAGAAACTGATGGACAGAACTAGTGATAAGGAGTCATTTTTCTATAGCAATTTAAGATTTTTAAGGTGTTTTTCTCAAAAAATTGTGAGGTGGGTAATGGGTTGGTTAATCAGTCAATGAGCAGTTATTAGTTACCTGCTGTGTGCTAGGTAATTACTGAGAAAATGAGACTTTGAAACTTTAAGTGACATGTCCAGGGTAACATAACTGATAAGTGTTAGTTATTATCTCCATTTTCTTCTTAGGAAAAGTCTTCTCCCTTCTGTGCTTCCTCTTCTTCCCAATTCATTCTTTTCTTGAATCCTTGTAATTTTCAATCCATCCCCACCATTTCAATGAAATTAGTCTCTTTGAGAATATTATTGACTTCTTTTTTTAGAAATATTTTATTTATTTTAAATTTTACAATTTCCCCCCAATCTGGCTTCCCTCCCCCCACAGAAGGCAGTCTGTTAGTCTTTACACTGACCTAAGTTGAATGTGATGAGAGAGAAATCATATCCTTAAGGAAGAAAAATAAAGTATAAGAGACAGAAAATTTCATAATAAGATAAAGGTGCTTTTTTAAAAATTAAAGGTAATAGTCTTTGGTCTTTGTTCAAACTCCACAATTCTTTCTCTGGATATAGATGGTATTCTCCATAGCAGATAGCCCCAAATTGTCCCTGGTTGTTCCACTGTTGGAATGAGCGAGTCCATCAAGGTTGATCATTGCCCCCATGTTGCTGTTTTTCTGGTTCTGCTCATCTTGCTCAGCATCAGTTCATGCAAATCTTTCCAGGCTTCCCTGAATTCCCATCCCTCCTGGTTTCTAATAGAATAATAGTGTTCCATGACATACATATACCACAGTTTGCTGAGCCATTCCCAAGTGAATATTATTGACTTCTTAACTGAAAAAAAGAATGGCAAGACCTAGTTTCCAGTCCTTGTTCTTCCTGACTATTCTACAGCATTTGACATGGCAATGGGTCGTTGCTATGAGGTGTTTATGAAAGATAGGTAATCATCCCAGTTTGACTGAGATTTCTTTTTTAAGCTACCTCCTATCTCAGCAATGGTCATCTCTCCTCCTTTGATGACTTTTCATCCATCCCCTTCCAAGGTTCTGACCTTCTCCCTCATCATACTGTTTTCCTTAACAATCTCACATGGACTCCCATTGCTTCAACTACTGCCTCTATGAAAATTATCCAAACCTCTATGTCTAGCTCTGCTTTCATAGTCACACAGTTCTGGAATTGAAAGAAGTAGTGATGAACATTTGCTCCACTCTAAACAAAGTGAATCCCCTGTGTGATAAACTCGCATCTGAAGTCTTCCAGTGAAGGAGAACCCAGTACTCTTCAAGCTAACCCATTTCCCTTTTTGGATAGGAGGAAATTTTCCCTGACATCCAATCTCTGCCTGTCTGCTACTTCCACCATGGTTCTGCTTCTGTCTTCTGCAGTCAAACAAAAAAAAAAGACTTTTGTCTTTTTACTCATTTCCCCAAGATTAGTTTTAAAATGCATTATATTATGTAGTAATAATCATCTCTATAATTTTTTGTGCATGTAGGACTATGAAAATGTCACTGTCTTTGCCAAACATCTTCCAATTAATATCCTCAGGTCACGATAATGTCTTTTCAAAAGGTACCTTCCAGAAAAGGAGGCTATTTCCTCAGCTCATTTTTTGTTGATTTTGTAGTATGTACCAGTTGTCCAGTCAGGAAATGTATATTGAGTATAAGGAGACATTCACTACTGACACTGAAAGTTATAATGTTGGAGATAAGTAAAAAGGAACAGGCCAGGATCTTGACAAGGAATTTACTGACAGCTTGGGACTAGCTCTTCATTTCACTCATGGCAGACACTTTATTCTCTAAGGCACAGAAATTAATGAGATAGGTCAATGAATTTCGAGTTACACGGAAATGACAATACCAATAAGGTGAGAATAAGAATCCTAGTATGTCCCACGATTGGGAAATAATTATGATGGAGTGATAGAGTTCATAATATTGCCAAGGTTTAGTTTATAGTAAGCACTTGATGGTCAATAAACATTTATGAAGTGTTTTATATGGGCCCAGTACTATGCAATACTAGGGATTCAAAGGACAGAAAGGAGGTCTCTACCTTCAAAAAAACCTCACATTCTAGTGGAAGACAAGACATAAAATTATAGGGATATATACAGTGTAAATGGGAAGTATTCTCAGAGGGAAGACGTTAGTGGTGAAGGAGTTTGTATAGAGGTCTGGGTAGAGGGCAGGACAGGGAGAGACAGAAGGTCTCCTGTAAAAGGGTTTGAACTGAATCTTGAAGAAAGCCAGAGAAGTCAGGAGGTAGAAACAAGGAGGGAGAGCATTACAGGCATGGGGATAGGCAAGGATGGAGAAGAAACAGAAAGACAGTGAAACTGGATTAGTTCATAGTCCCCCCAACAGTGAATCCATGTCCCAATTTTTCCACATCCCCTCCAACACTTGTCACTTTTCCCTTTTACCATGTTAGCCATTATGATAGCTATAAAATATCTCAAAGTTGGTTTAATTTGCATTTCTTTAATCAATAATGATTTAGAGTATTTTTCATAGGACTATAGTTTTGATTTCTTCATTAAAAGCTGCCTTTCATAGCTTTTAACCATTTATCAATTAAGGAATTACTCATATTTCCTTTTTTTTGCAAAGCAATGGGGTTAAGTGACTTGCTCAAGGTCAGACAGCTAGATGATTATCAAGTGTCTGAGGCCAAATTTGAACTCAAGTCCTCCTGATTCCAGGGTCAGTGCTCTATCCATTGTGTCACCTAGCTACTCCAATCATTCATATTCTTATAGATAGATTGTAGAGTACATATAGAGCAGTTAAAAACAGTATGAATACAGGATTAAAAAGAGATGAAATGGTAGGTGATAAAGACCTTCAAAATTCAGAAAACGTAGTTTATATTCAGACCAAGAGATAAAAGGAAGTCATTGAAGTTTACTGAGGGAGGGGTATTAATTTTTTCTTTTCATTCTTCCATCCATCCAAATATTCATCTAAATATCCATCAATCCATCCATTCATTCTGCCAGTGAATTACGCCATACACTTTAGGGAAGTCACAAGAGAGGGATGAGTGATGAGGGTGGTAACCAAAGAAGACTTGCTTCATCGCCCAAGTATTCTAGTTTTGAAAACATACTCTATATATTTGTTAAAGATGTTACCAAAAGTGGGCACTGTAAACTGAGAATACACATTCTGTCTACAATAGTGCTCATAGTTGGAAGCCTCATGCAGTAGCAATATACAATATGAATGGTCAGACACTGTGCTAATGCTTTACAATTATTTTCTCATTTGAACTTTACAGCAATCCTGGGAGGTAGTAGTCAACACTAAATGGAGCATCTTGGTTTATCTTTTGAGTGAGATTTTTATTGATGTCTAATTTTTTTATATCACCATAGGTTTTCCTCTACCATCCCAGAGGGCCTTCCCATGTTACAAATAATATTTTTAAAGATTTTATTTATTTTGAGTTTTGCAATTTTTCCCTTAATCTTACTTCCCCCCCCCAGAAGGCAATTTGTCAGTCTTTGCATTGTTTCCATGGTGTACATTGATCCAAATTGGATGTAATGAGAGAGAAATCATATCCTTAAGGAAGAAACATAAAGTATAAGAGATAGCAAAATTATATAATAAGATAATGAATTTTTTCCCCTAAATTAAAGATAAAAGATAAAAGGTAAACTCTACAATTCTTTGGATACAGATGGCATTGTCCATCACAGATAGCCCCAAATTGTCCCTGATTGTTGCACTGATGGAATGAGCTAGTCCATCAAGGTTGATCATCACCCCCATGTTGCTGTTAGGGTATACAGCGTTCTTCTGGTTCTGCTCATCTCACTCAGCATCAGTTCATGCAAATCCCTCTAGGCTTCCCTGAATTCCCATACCTCCTGGTTTCTAATAGAACAATAGTGTTCCATGACATACATATACGACAGTTTGCTAAGCCATTCCTCAATTGAAGGACATTGACTTGATTTCCATTTCTTTGCCACCACAAACAGGGTTGCTATGAATATTTTTGTACAAATGATGTTTTTACCCTTTTAATCATCTCAATACCAGTAGTGGTATTGCTGGATTAAAGGATATGCACATTTTTGTTGCCCTTTGGGCTTAATTCCAAATTGCTCTCCAGAAAGGTTGGTTGAGTTCACAGCTCCACCAACAATGTATCGGAGTACCAGATTTCCCACATCCCTTCCAACATCAATCATTGTCCTTTCTGGTCATATCGGCCAGTCTGAGAGGTGTGAGGTGATATCTCAGAGATGCTTTAATTTGCATTTCTCTAATAAGTAATGATTTAGAACAATTTTTCATATGACTATGGATCATTTTGATTTCCTCATCTGTAAATTGCCTTTGCATATCCTTTGACCAATTAAATAATATTTTTAAAAATAAAAATAAAGCAAGAAAAACAAAAGAATAGGATAAAATCATCATAACTGATCAATTCATTGAAAATATCTAAAAATATGCTTGCAACACTTGTGGACCTCCTACCTTCTGCAAAGAGGTAGAGTAGGGGTGTCTTTTCATATCTCTTCTTTTAAGCCATGCTTGCTTTTTAATTTTGTAACATTCACTTCTGATTTTTTGTGTATGTTTTTACATTTGTTTGTTCTTTCCATTTATGTCACTGTGTGTTTTGTTTTCTCATCTCTGCTTGCTTCACTCTGTATCAGTTCATGGAAAGCTTCTCATGCTTCTCTGTATTCATCATACTTTATTACTTACAGTACATGAATATTCCAATATAGTAATATACTACAGTTTGTTTAGCTATTCCCTAGTTGATGGGCATATACTTTGTTTCAAACTCTTACTATTTGTTCAAACTCTTACTGTTACTATATTTGTTTCAAACTCAAACTATTACACAAAATACTGCTATAAATATTTTGATGTATATGAGAACTTTCTTCTTATCAATGACCTCCTCAGGGTATAACAGTATCAAACTCTTTGGACTAAAAGGCATGGACATTTTAGTCATTTTGTGTACATCATTTAAATTTCTTTCCAAAATGGTTATATTGATTCACAGCTCCACTAACAATGTTCCAGGGTACATATTTCCCATGATTCTATTTAGTCATCTTAGACAATTTGCAGTGCAAAAACCCTCCTCTTTAATTTCTCTGCCACCACCCTAGGACAGATTCTCATTGCCACTTCTGCAAGAGCCTCCTTATAGATGATTCCTCCCCAACTCTCTCCTCCCCACAAACCAGCCTTTCCATTGCTTCTATACTTATTTGTAAACAGAGTCATGTCATCCCTTTGCTGAAAAACTTTCAACAATTCCTTCTTGCTTGTCAATAAAACCTAAACTTCTTAGTGTGACTTTTAAGGTATTTCATAACCTGGTACCATCCTACCTTTCCTACTTTTTCTCATATTATTCCCTTCCATGTACTCTATTCTCCAGCCATACTTGAATTTATACTGTACTCTATACTTAATCACCTCATGCTGTTCCCTATCCCTGTCATGCTCTCTACCTCCTGAAATTCTAACCATCCTTTAAGGTAGGGGTAGGGAACATTTAACCTCTGGGTCACATAAGTCTCTAGAAATCATTTGGTCTGGTGCTGCTAAGGCAACGACAGATGGGACTCAAAATTCAATAAGTCTAGGAGTTTTTTGGAGTGAATTTATTAAGTGTTTGACCAAATATAAAAGGATAATTTTTAGAAAAAAGGTCCCCCACCCCAGCTTTATGGCCTAGCTCAATACCCCTTCTTCCATGAAGTTTTCTCTTATTTTTCTTCTTCCTTATTTTCCTACTTCAAGACGTCATGGTACTTTGCACACCCCTTGCATGTTAAACATTATTTTAAACATTATTTTCTGTTAGAGTTTTCTAAAAATGTTCTCTCCTATATTTTACATGATTGCAGAAGTCATGTCTTTATATATTCTCCACTTCCTACCAACGGTGTCTTGCATTTATGCCTCGATGTATTTGTGTTGAATGGTAAGAAAACAACTTTGTAAAATTGGCAGGATAAGTGTTATTATCCCCATTTTACATGTGAAGACAGAGGCTCCATGATCTGTTCATGGTCTCATAACTACCAAATTTGTATAGATGGTCCTGAAAGTCAAATCTAAATGCCTGAGACTCTCTGTTAAGCCACATGACTGTCTAAATAATGACTGTGTGGAAGGACATCAGAGGTTGGACAATCTGTTGTGAATTATATCCTAGTCTAAACAACATGAAAGCTGCCTCTGAATTGAATTAATGGAATAGGAACCTTCCCAAGCCACAGGCTTGTGCCCAAACAGTCCCACCTTCCTAATTCATCACTCTAGTGGGTGAGTAAGAAGTAATGAACTCTAATTAACATTCCACCTGGCCTGCAGCTTCTAGGCCAACTGGATGGCCATGGGGTGGAGAGAGAGACAGAAAGAGAGAGAGAAAGAGAGAGAGAGGCAGAGAGAGACAGAGAGAGACAGAGAGAGACAGAGAGAGAGACAGAGAGACAGAGAGAGACAAAGAGGGAGGGAGACAGAGACAGAGACAAAGACAGAGACAGACAGAGGGAGCAAGCTAGCTCCTTCCTGTCTCTGACAGGTGCAAAGGAAATCAAAGGCTGGGCTGACAATTTTAACTTTCCAAAGGAATGAATGATGGCCAAGATCATCAAAGTGGAATTTGTCATATATGTGCTGTTTTAGAAGCAGACTAATAGAATCAGGGTATGCCAGAGCTAGACAGGACCTGAGAGATCACCTAGTCTACCACCTTCATTTTGGAGAAGTAGAAACTCAAGTCCAGAAATATAAAGAACCTGATAAAAAGCGTATATAACTCATTAATAGAATAACTGGACTAAAATGCAGATTTCTGCCCCCCCCCCCCAGTTTAGAGTTTTTCCCCATGACTTCTCTTAGAAGAAATAACTCTAGGCCACAATTTCCTCTTTGGAAATATGACAAGATTGGATTGTGTGGTCTCTCTTCTCACAGCTGAGACAGTATAAGGACAGCTAGATGGTGCAGTGGGTAGAACATGGCCTTGGAGTCAGGGGGATGGGAGCTCTAATCCAACCTCAGACACTTGATACTCACTAGGTGTGTGACCTTGGGCAAATTGCCTTTCATTTAAGGCCATCTCCAGTTGTCCTGATTCATATCTGGCCACTGGACCCAAATGGCTCTGCAGGAGAAAGTGAGGCTGGTGACTCAGGATAACCCCTCACTCAAATCCAATTCTTGTCATAGCATCACCTCCCTGATGTTATAGTCTTCTTATAGAATGAAGGACAAACACCATGAGTACTGTGAGTACTGTATACTATATATATATATTTATATCAGATGTACACTGCTATTCCCTCTGAGAATCTAGTGGAAATTCTGTGGTGGCAGTGGTGACAGATAAACTGCCAATTTTAGCTCCTAGGCCAAACTCAAGAGTGGGAACCCTTAGGGGAGAGATCTCAGAGCTCCCTACTGACTATGGGGAGATAGATACTCTGAGACACATACTGCTGCTATTGGGGAGAATCATAAGCAAAGGCTCGATCAAGGAAGAGCTTACCCCAGGTGTGGCTCCCAGGGAGAAGAAACACATCATCCCATAGCTTCATATTTTCATGAATTAATCTTGTTAATTAAATATTGAGTTTAGTTGTTTCTACCAGATGAAAGAGTATAGGAGTTGGCAGCACCCTCAGTATTTCAGTACACTTGGACAAAGCTCTAATGGCCCTATCCTTGTAATACCTCTGATTCCAGAGAGCAGAGAGCATGACCACATTTGTCACCCTTCTCCCTGCAACTGACACAAAACCTCAAAGAGGTTTTGCTCAGGAAAAAAGGAGCATTTGTGTCCATTCATGCTTGTCTAAGACACAAACAGAAAGACAATTCAGTCAAAGAAACTCCACTCTTAGAATCTCATTAAAAAAAAGACTTAGGGGGGGAAAAAACCACATTTTTCTTGTGCTTTACAGACTGAAAAGAAACATCAGAGCTCTGGTTGGGGGTCCGACACTGATTGATTACTGGTCCATAAGGTTCAAAAATGTTTACTGGGTTTTTAATTCAGAACCTGATCTTTGTCAGGTCCTTATCTGGAAATTAACTGAAATGGAGTCAACAATATTCTAGCATCTGAAACTGGACTCATATGAGACATACAATAGGTCTTAATAAATGTCCCAGAATTTTATTTCCATGTGTTAGACATGTATGTACCAAACAAAAGGGAAATGATCTGTGCTTGCCCTCATGGAGCTTTCTCTTTGGAGTTGTGTAGGAGAAGCATGTATGCATAGTAAATATATTCATAGTAAATACTTCTTGGTGAGGGAAGCTTAGACCAGTGGTATTTCCACCATTCAAAAAATCCTTCTGGAAATTATACATCTTGCATATAATATAATGAGATATTCTAATCTAGTTAAGTAACAGAAATCAAAGGGTCGATGAGATGGTTTCAACCCTGCCCTTAAGCGTACAAAATAAAGAGTGAAATTTGGGGACAGTTGGGGGGGGTGTTAAGGTGATCAGGAAAAAGACTTTTATAGGAGTTTTCATTGGAGCTGAACACTGAACAGAACAAGAGATTTCAAGAAGCAAAGGTGAGGAGGAAGAGCATTCTTAGAATAGAACACAGCCTATGCTAATGTGTGGAGGTGGTAGATGGCCAGGGATCATCATGTGATCCACTTAGGCCACACTGAAAAACATCAAGCCTTGTCACCATTTTCATCTACATATTCAAAAACCATATGAGTATAAAGGATTGTCAGTCATTTCCTACAACTGTAAACAGAAAAGATAATTAATGTAGGAGATTAATGGATTCGTAAGAAGCTTTTCTGATTCATTTGGACATTACAAGAAGCTTTTATTGTAGAAACTGTGTAATAATCCATCTCCTTTGTAGTTTATTGCCATCAACTCAGATTTGATGCTTACCTTTGACTAGATTTTGAGTTGAGCTATAAGCTGATTGAAAAACAAAATATGACCAGTTAGGGGTCATACCTTTGGGGGGGGGTAGAATAGCTGACCTTAAACCTCAGAGACAGCATGTAATTAAAAGTTTATGGAAATGGTGATCTCAACTAATATCAAATAAAAAATATATAATACAAGCACTCGTGTTCGTATGGATATTGAGACCTCCTGTCTCTGATAGGACTTTCTGTTTTTCTTTGCACTCAGCACATAGCACAGTAAAGGGATTAATTAATGCTTGCTGCCTTGACTCTCAGTAAATACTTGGTTGTCCATGATAAAACAGGGCTACGCAAATCACTGAAATTTTTATTTAAATGTATAGCTTGAGCCTTTTGTCAGTTTTCACTGATTAAAGTATAATGTTGTAAAAACAAAATCCAAGACTATAAATCTACTCTCTTCCTTTTTTTTTTCTTTTTGGAATATTATTTTATTTCAAAATTTTTATTATTAATTTATGGAATAAAATTAACATATCTATAACATATTGCAATAAAAAAGATGATTGCACATAAAACTGCAAAAACAATAACAGTTTCAGCCTTGGGTTAATTTTCTTCAATCTCTCCTTCACTAAACCTTAGCAAGAAGTGCTGTGAAGCCAGATTGGCTGATCTGTTTTTGCTGGTCCTACTCATATTCTGGTGAGAAAGTTAATGAAATGAACCCAAAGTAAGAAATAGGAGAAGGATATGCAAAGGCAATTTACAGATGAGGAGATCAAAGTAATCCATAGCCATATGAAAAAATGCTCTAAATCACTAATTATTAGAGAAATGCAAATTAAAGCTTCCCTGAGGAAGCTCACCTCACACCTCTCAGATTGGCCAGTATGACCAGGAAGGATAATGAGCATTGTTGGAAGGGATGTGGGAAATCTGGGACACTATTACACTGTTGGTGGAGCTGTGAACTCATCCAACCCTTCTGGAGAGCTATTTGGAACTATGCCCAAAGGGCAACAAAAATGTACATACCCTTTGACCCAGCAATACCACTACTGGGTCTATACCCTGAAGAGATGAGGAAAAAGGGTAAAAACATTACTTGTACAAAAATATTTATAGCAGCCCTGTTTGTAATCCAGTAAATGTCCTTCAATTGGGGAATGGCTTAGCACACTGTGGTATATGTATGTCATGGAACACTATTGTTCTATTAGAAACCAGGAGGGATGGGATTTCAGGGAAACCTGGAGGGATTTGCATGAACTGATGCTGAGTGAGATGAGCAGAACCAGAAAAACACTGTACACCCTAACAGCAACATGAGAGTGATGTTCAAGCTTGAAGGACTTGCTCATTCCATCAGTGCAACAATCGGGAACAATTTTGGGCTGTCTGCAAAGGAGGGTACCATCTGTATCCAGATAAGGAGCTGTGGAGTTTGAACAAAGTTCAAGCACTATTCCTTTTAATTTAGGAAAAAAACAGATATCTTATTGTCTGATCTTGTTACCTCTTAGACTTCTCTTTAAGGATATGATTTCTCTTTTATCACACCCAATTTGGATCAAGGTACAACACGGAAACAAAGTAAAGACTGACAGAGTGCTTTCTGTGTGGGGGGGGGAGCAGGATTGGGGGAAAAATGTAAAACTCAAATAATATCTTTAATAAAAAATAAATTTAAATTTAAAAAAAAGAAATAGGAGAAAGGAAGTATGAAGCCCATAGAAATGAATATTCATCTCCAGGAGGAGCATAAACAAACTCATCCAATCCCCTTGTAGTTGACTTGACTGAAAGGGAGGGAAGTTCAGCCAATCACCATCAATTTCCAGGACCTCAGAATTTAGGTTATGGAGCAGCTGCCAACTAGTTGCCATTTGGAAAATCACTTTTTGATGCTTCCATTTCCCTGTCTGTGTCCCTTTGTCTCTATTGACAGATAGTTATTTCTTACTCCCTATTTCAGGGAGATTTATTCTTCTAATTAATAAGGTGTGATGTAGGAATAGTTTTGAGTTCTATGAGCAAAAATGCAATGAATTTATAGACCTTTGTCACTGCCATCACCACAGTTCTAGAGATCAATTGTTAT
Source organism: Macrotis lagotis (assembly GCF_037893015.1). NCBI lineage: Eukaryota > Metazoa > Chordata > Mammalia > Peramelemorphia > Peramelidae > Macrotis > Macrotis lagotis. The sequence goes on from NC_133660.1 coordinate 242,399,411, forward strand.
ATCTGTATGAAATTCCCATTTTTGTATTGTAATTAGGAATGAGGGAATAAAAAAGAAATGAAGAATTATGATTCCTGGCCTTAAGCAACTTATCATCTAAATCAACTGTTCTATTTTTTCTTTTCTTTATTCTTTCTTTTTCCAATTATATGTATAGATCATTTTCAACATTCAGTTTTGTAAAATTTTCTCCCTCCCTCCCTAGGTTAACAAGTAACGTGTTAGAGGTTATACATGCAACAATTATGTCACACAATATTTCCTTTTTAGTAATTCTGTGAAAAAAAATCAGAACAAAGAGGGAGACCATGAAAAGGGAAAGGCAAAAAACAAAACAAAACAAATTTTAAAAGGTAAAAAATAGTATACTCTGATCTGCATTCAGGATATGGTGGCATTTTCCATCAAGGTATCTTAGAATTTTCTTTGATCACTGTATTGCTGAGAAAAGTTAGTCTATCTTAGCTGAAAATTGGACAATGTTGCTATTAAAGCATACAATGTTCTGATTCTGCTCACTTCACTCAGCATCAGTTTAGATTTTAAGGAATCTGCCTGTTCATCATTTCTTATACAGCAAGAATAATCCATTACATTCATATACCACAACTTGTTCAGCAATTCCTCAATTCATGGGCATCCCCTCGATTTTCAATTCTTTGTCATCATAAAAGAGTCGCTATGAATATTTTTATACATATGTCTCTTTTCTCCTTTTTTTGTGATCTCTTTAGATACTGACCTAGTAGAAATATTGCTAGATCAAAGGATATGTGCAGTTTTATTGCCCTTTGAACATAGCTCTTGTTCTCCAGAATTGTTGGATCAGTTCACAACTCCAGCAAAAGTGCATTAGTGTCCCAGTTTTCCCACACCCCCTCTAACATTTATCATTTCCTCTTTCTGTCATATTAGTCAGTCTTGGATAAGTAGTTCTTACCTTTTTGGATGTGATAGACCCCTTTGTCAGTCTAGGAAAGACTATGGACCCTTTTTCAAAATAATGATTTTAAATGATGAAAATAAAATACATCAAATAACAAAAAATAAGTGAAAAAAATGTAATTTTTTCCCATTAAAATCCTGCAGCCCTTTAAATTTAATCCATCCACAGAAGGCCTCTAGGTCTGTGGATCCCCAGGTTAATAACACCCAATTAAAATATAATATATATATGTGTGTGTGTGTATATATATATATATATATATATATGTTACACTGTTCACAATCACTTTCACTTAGATAAAAGAGATTTGAAACTTCCCCCACATATTTTTTGAGAATTTTGTCAAAATCTCTCCTTTACTAATATCCTCATACACGCCTTATAACATATTTATATAGTAATCCCTTCCAACCACTTCTGCAGCTGGGCACTTGTATTCCTAGGATGAGGGCCCCAGAGGGTGCAGCTCACCACCTTTCCTATCAGTATTTTAGAAGGAAAATTGAAGTACTGAAGTTTCTGGTACTACTACTCCTCAGTCCCCCTTGGTGTGGTCCCCATTAACAAGCCACCTTCAGTCAAAACATCGATTAGCTATTACAAATTGAATTTACTGAGAATATAAAGCAAGAACAGTTGGGTAGAAAAAATATTCTTCAAATTAGGTGAACACCCTCCCCTTGCACACACAAGTTTTCTGTGAAGATTGAACTCCAACTTAGAGTGATAATGAGGGATGTCTGTAGAGAAAATGAGGCAACATTCTACTTGTCATCTTCTGACCCTGTAAGTTCTTCCCCTTTTGTGGAAATCTCCATGAAGCTCCCCTTAGGTGTTACTTCCTGCTTTGTGGGCACCTCCACGAGAGGTCTCAATATTGAAGATGCCATCATTCTCAGATGGCTTTCTTTCTACGTTCACCCGCAGATATTTTCTGTCTGTAGCCACTCTTCCAATAGACACTATTTTTGTCTCCACTCATTGAGATGACCTCTGAAGTGACCTCTGCATCCTCTGAACTCATAAGATCACCTGGGTTCTACTATCTATGAATAATAATTTTCCCAAGATCAGAAAAAAATAGAGATAATAAAAATCTTACATGTGCATGCCTACATGGCTACTCCCCCCCTTGGGTATTCAAAGTAGTCCTGACTACTTTGGGAAGGAAGGAGATTGAGAGATGGATGGCTCATCTTTCTTGTAACAGTCACTCAGTTCTGATTCAACTTTTGCTGAGTCATTAGTTTCCAGATTTATTCATTTATATTTTTTGGTCATCATCCTCTACCAACTTAGTGATGGCTAGAAACAAGTTTCCATGTGATTGAATTAGAAGCAGGCACAGAGTAACCTTAAAGGACTGATACCAGGCAGGAAATAGCTGTGCATGCTTCAAGGGCCACCTCCTCCCTCACTATCCATTTCACCTCATTATAGTGTGTATGTTAAGGGAGGGAGGTTCAGAGAGTAAGATTGCCTCCTGGTGTTTGGTCCTAAAGGGCCTAACTCTTGTCAAAAGAGCAGACCTTCCCACGTCTTATAGAAAATTGATCTGAGACATCGTCAATGGATGCGTGAGGTCTGAGAGGGGAGTTCATGTTAAGATGGCAAATACTAGAGACTCTGTGCCATAATGCCTTGAGGAAAGGACTGTCATTTTTCCTGTCTCTAGTCAAACTGAGACCTGTTAAAGACCTTACCACCTCATCCAAGACCATCTCTGTCATCCCCATCTATATTTAACCTCTGGACTCAGAAGGCTTCAGAGGAGAAAGTGAGGCTGGCGACTTTGCAGAGCCCTCCCTCACTGAAGTCCTGCATGTCATGGCATCACCTCCCTGATGTCCTAGTCTTCAAGAATGAAAAACAAGCACAACAGTCCTTACCGCCTATCCGAGTTTACACACAGTGATCAAAAGAGTAGCTTTAAGGGTTGCAAAGGACCTCGCAAGTTTTCTCATTTATTGTATTTAGAGCTAAAACGTACCTTATCTAAAATCTAAAACACTCAGAGGAAATTGCAACCAGGAGAGGAAAGGTGACTTTCTTTAGGTCCAATAAGCTAAGTGAACAAGTCAGATTTTGAAACCAGGTTCTCTGATGCCAAATTGCACAACTTTCTCCTATATCACACCATCTGTAATAATGACCATAATTACTTGCCAAATTAACTTGTTAGTGCAGAATCATTGCAGTCATGTCCCGCTCTCTGTGACCCCATTCTGAGCTTTCTTGGCAAAGATATTAGAGTGGTTTGCCATTTGCTTCTCCAACTCATTTTACAGATGAGGAAACCAAGGCGAATAGGATTAAGTGACTTCCCCAGGATCACACAGAAAGGAAGTACCTGAGGTTAGATTTGAACTCAGGTCCTCCCAACTCCAGGGCTGGCATTCTATCTACTGCATCACTTAGCTGTAGTACTGATTTACTTGTCTTGAGGACAAAAGGAAAAATGGAAGTTATATTTCTAAAACTGGAAAAAAAATATCTCAAAGGTTAAATTTCCTAGTTGGTATTCAAAGTCTTCTAAATTCTAAATACAATCTACCTTTCTATTCATATATTCCTCATTTCTCCTTCACTTATTTTCTGAACCATTCAAATTGGCCTGTCCTCTGACTTCCAAATATACCATGCTTTCAAGCTTGTATCTCATCTAAGGAGGACCATAGAACCACATAGGACAGCAAGAGAACTAAGAGACCATCTTGTTCAACCCTCTTGCTTTCTAGGTGAAGAAACTGATTTTCCTGCAGGTCTTCGTTCCTGAAATGACTTCCTTTCATTTTGTTGTGCAGATGGCCAGTTGACCCTCATGGAGAGCCTCAATTGTCACTTTTTCCATGAAGTTTTCCTTGATGTCACCAACTGGAAGGGAAACTCTCTTCTCTTGGATTCATTACATTGATATGACATTTATAAAGCACTTAGTAAAACTTAAAGCTCTCCATCACCATTTATATGTGGCATGTAATATGTGTGTATCTATCTATCTCTCATCTATCTATCTATCTACATCTTATAAGTGTGTGTGTGTGTGTCACTTCTATATTTTAATTTTTATTACAGCTCTTGGTAAATTTATGTCATATCTCCCTCTAGAGTTACCTTCCATCTACTCTATGTATCCTATAGATATTTATTTATGTAAATATTGTTCCCCTTAATGAACTTCAGAAAAACCTTGAAAGACTTACATGGATTGTTGCTGAGTGGAGTAGCAGAAGCAAAAGAATACTGTAGACACCAACAGCAACATGTGATGATCAACAGAGATAGATTTGCTCATTTCATCAGTACAATAATCAAAGACAATTCTAAAAGACTTGTGATGGAAAATGCCACTCAAATCCAGAAAAGGAACTTTGGAATTTGAATATAGAACAAAATTTATTATCTTCAATTTTTAAAAGTTGTCTTATGTTTGATGCTCTTTCCCCCCTCTGATGTATTTTTCCCATTTTGATTTAATTCTTCTTTCACAACATGATTAATATGGATCTATGTTTAGCATGGTTATACATGTAACCTGGTTATACATGTTTATATGTATACATATATATTAGATTGCTTTCTTTAAGGGAAGGAGGGAAAGAAAGGAGGAAGGAAAATGTGAAACTCAGAACCTTGCCAAAAAATGATTGCTAAAAACTACCATTGCATATAGTTGGGAAAATATTTGAAATAGTAAAAAATATTGTCTCCCCATTAGAATGTAAACTTCTTGAGAATGAGAACTATTTTTCACTTGAAATCTAAGCTCTTAGCACAATATATGACCCATATAGTTAGTATTTAATAATGGCTTATTGATTGATTGATTGATTGCTAAACTGTGATTTCTTTAAGGTGAGAAAGAGTTTTCTTTAACCTTTGTGTCACTTCCAATGCAGTGACTGCTTATTTAGGAGTGGGTGTTCTAGACTTCGGATTTCATGTTTGTTTTTGCAAGGTAATAGGTTAGGTGATTTGCCCAAGGTCACACAGTTAGGCTATTATTAAGTGTCTGAGGCTGAATTTGAACTCAGGTTCTCCTGACTCCAGGGCCGGTGCTCTATCCACTGTGCCACCTAGCTACCCCATGGCATTTATCAGTCTTAAAGGATACTTGGACTCAGGTCTTCCTGACACCATGCTGTCTCTTAATTCTGGACTTAGAAGATATTTTTTAACAAAAGTTTGATGGATGAACATTCAATAAATAGTTGTGTTTCCTGGCAACAAAAGCAAGTATTGAAATGAATTGTAGCCTTTAAGTTATTTCTAGTTATCACTAAAACTTGAGTTGAGTTTAAATTAAGCTCAACAAATATTTATTAAGGCATTGGGTTAGATTCCCGGGTGTAGAAAGACAAAAAAAAAATTAGTCTTGGCCCTCAAGGAGCTTAAATTTGACTGGCTTAGGCTTTTAATAAGAGACTTTCAGGAATGTAGGTGCCTGCTTTCCCTTTATCAAAGGGAATGGCTAATAATAAATAATAGTGATAATAATACTTAATAACCCCTTGCAATTTATATAGTAGCTTTTCCCAAAGAAATAGAAACTCTGCCCAGATGTTATTATATAATCATAATTCTTCAGAGTAGCCCTGGGAGGTCTCTGAGAATTGGGGAGGTTATGTGAAAGTTTTGGAGCCAGAAAAGTGGAGCACAGTGGGAGTGGACAGTATCCCTCCTGGTCCCATGTGACATAATGATGCCATCAAGTTCATTGCCCTCTACTCAGCTTCTTGCTTGTGACCTACTCAAGTGTTTCCTTAAAGGATATCTCTTGCCTAGTTCATGCAAGATTACTCAAATGTGTGGCATATGCTTTGGAATAGGGTTGGATTGAAGCAAATGTGTCTCAGTTACGAAAGGGTAAAAAGGACAGGGGCAGGATCCAGGCCATAAATTTGTTGGAGCCGTGAGCTTAATTTTAACAGTGGTAAGAAGTAAAGAGAAGGGGTGGCTAGGTGGCACAGTGAATAGAGCACCAGCCTTGGAGTCAGGAGTACCTGGGTTCAAATCCGACCTCAGGCACTTAATAATTACCTGGCCATATGGCCTTGGGCAAGCCACTTAACCCCATTGCCTTAAAAAATCTAAAAAAAAAAAGAAGTAAAGAGAAAAAGTACACCTGGGAAAGGTAAGTACAGATGAAAATTATAGAAGGGGGAAATATATATCGACCTGAAGTGATTTTATGTAATATATAAAGAGAGTAATCTATTCTAATGGCTATTAATTAAGCTGTCTGTTAAATGATCTCTGGGGAAAACCACATGTCTAAACGTGCAGAACATAAAATGTATATAAAGATCTTCAACATTTAAACAGACCTACTTTGCTACATTCCAAATAGCAGTTTCAAAGAAAAAAAGTGCCATTTGGGGGTTTCTAGACTGTCATTCAGTGGCTGTTTGAAGTACTCATGGCTTCAAGAGAAATGTGTTTTTGGGTTTCAACTTTTGCTCTTCTTAACCTTGCTCTAGAAAGACTATACCTATAGAATTAGGAGAGACTCCAACCCCTCATTTTCTAGGTAAAGAAGCAGGCTGAGGGAAGGGAAATGACTTTCCCAGGATCACACAGGTATCCTGAACTACTCTTTCCATCTTGCCACACTGCTTCTCTTGTGTTCTACCTGATTCTGGTCAATGCATATTTGCTCTCCTTCCTCATTAAACAGTAGTTCCTTGAGGGCAGAGACTGTGGAAGAGAAGTGACAGAAGGCTTGATGGCATTCTTTGTAAGTTTTCATAGGATTCCAGAACCACAGTTAATCATAAAGGCTAGCATGTTTATGATGCTGTAAGGCTTGCAAAGCACTTTTACATTTTTATCTCATTTGATCCTCAAAAACAATCCTGGGAGGGAAGTGTCATTATTAGTTCTATTTTATAGATGAGGAAATTGAGACACACTGAGGTTAAGTGACTTGTTCAGGGTTAGTGACTTGATTGGGGTGGGTCTGAGGCAGTATCCTGACTTTGAGCTGGAAAAAGACCTCAAGGGCCCTTGAGTCTAATTCAATTATTTTCTAGACTGAGTAACTGAAGGGTGAGGGAGATTAAGTAACTGTCCATGGTCCCACAGTGACTATGAGTCCACATTTGAACTCAGATCTGTTTGACTAAATCTAGCTCTCAATCCACTCTAATACCTAAATTCATTCTACTCTTCATTTCAGAAATTCTCAAGAAGGGACTCCAGACCACAGAGGTGTTTCTGTTTATCCTGATGATTCTGAGCTCCTTCTAGTTCTTGGATTAATATTGTACAGTTCTGAGATTCTGCCCTTTCTCTGGGGTATGGATTTGCATGGTGGAGGGAACCTCAGAAATCCTGGTGTTCTTTAGAACCTCCCTAAGAAGGCCGTCCTAATGCTGTTTCTCTTCATTGTTTTATAAATCCAGGAGTCACTAAAAAGAAAGTATTCAAATAAGAGATTTGCTCAGCAGGACTAATATGAATGGTCAATGGGAAGAATTTACATTTCCAATCGTCCCTGAAATTTTGAAAAGAGATTCTCTATTTGATTGCATCCCAATAACCAAAATCTTTAACTTAGATAACAGTGAAATTTGGTGATTTCACCCTAGATTTTAATGATGCTTTACCATTCTGTTCCATTTTACAGAGAGTTGCATCACCAATAGTGGGAGTACTCAAAGCGATCATGTATGAAGCAAGTCAACCCTGTCCTTTACTAGCACTGATTATATAATGAATGAGGAAGCATGGGGATGTTATTTAATGAGAATGATTTAGAAGTCTCAAGAAGTCTCATCTCAATGGGAAAAATGTGGGAAATGTACACCCTCTGGATATGCTAATGATCACCAATAGGGAAAGAACAAGTAGCAATTTTTGAATTATTCTTCCCTTTCATCGTCTACAATGACAGACATTTAATAAATGCCTACTGTATTCTGAGCCCTTTGTTAGAGTCTAATGAGGTACAACTTCTTCCTCTAAGTGACGTCACCTTCTAGGTAGATGATGTTACAAAGATATTTCTAATGGACAATAGTACATGGAAAATACATTGAGAAACAAAGTGCTACCTGAGATGAGGTCATTGCCAACCGAGCTGACAGGCGAGTATCTAGATGACTGTCAAGGAAGAGGTGACTTTGAAAAAGAATAGAACTTCAATAAATAGTGCGAAGGAAGGCAAACAGAATAAAAATCTAATAGTTATTTGCTAGTGTAATAAACAGCTTAAGACGTCTCATTTTGCTTTGCTTTTAGCTCTTCATAAAAATGAAAAAATCATATTTTTGCAAATTTTCACAGTGGTCTTAACCAATTTATTGGATTTGCTTATTAACTTGCTAATTGTTCTTTTTTTTCTCTATGGACATTAGAATGAATTCTATCTTTAATTGAGAAATCTATATATCCCCAAAACATGTGTGGGTTTAACACCTGATTACATCCCTTCATCTGCTCTGGACCTCAGTTTCCTCCTCTATAAAATGCCATTATTGAACAGGATGCTCTCCGTTAGAATGATATGAAACCTAGATCCAATTATTGGTTAAGCTTCTAAATGACAGAGAGCACTGTGCCCAGAGAACGTGTTATGTAAGTGGCAAAAGTGCCCGAGAAGCTGCTGTGTCATCACACTGCCTTATACCAGAAATACATTTGCTGACTGAAAGGTGAGGAGAACTCCCTTGTTTGCCTCACCAGGGTGCTGGTGTTGATAGACTCCATACTAGAGTTGCACCACTCTTAATCTATGTTCTTTTAAACCTTTCTTAATTGCTACACTCCAGCGCAGACCTGCAAACACTTATTCTACACCCACAGTGGGTTTTTTTTTAAAAAAAAATGCACAGGAGTACCTCCCTGCTTAAAAAAAAAAGTCTGAATTGCTCTTAGTCTTAAACAAAGCTTTATAGATTTCTTGGCAGGAGAAACAGAGTGGAATTTACCATTAACTTATAGTCAAATAACTCATCAAACATAAACTGAACAATCAAACACTTTAAATGTCACTTCTCAATAGAGAAATGGAAAGAGCCAAACTTCTATGGAGTAAAGAGAGTATTCAAACTGTAATAGAAATGAAATCATTTCCATCTGCATAGAACTGAAATAGCCAGGTCATGAGATTAATGATTTAGAACTGGGAAGACTTTGGAGGAGATCTGAACCAAGACCTGAATTTGACCAATAAGGAAAATGAACTCCAAAATAGTGAAGACCTGCGCAAGATGCCATAGGTCATAAAGGGCAAAGTTGGTATTCCAACTCAGAGCTCCCTAATTCCAAATATGACTTTTCTTTCTTCTCATGTTAAAATTCTGCTTAGGCTTCTCTTTTAGGGATAAACTCGTGTATGTGTGTGTGTGTGTGTGTGTGTGTGTGTGTGTGTGTGAAATGGGCAAAAATTCATAGGATGAGAGATGTATAGTTGGAAGAGACCACAGAGATGATCTTATAGGGGAGGAAACTGAGGTCCAGAGCAAATGAAGTGATCAAATCAAAATCACACAGATTAAAAATAGCAGATCCAGGAAACAATTAATAAGGACCAGAAATCACAATACAATTCTTCTGTCCTTTCCATAACCCTCAACCATTTGGTTATTCTGTTCTAAACAGTACATGCAATGAGAGTATGACAGCCAGGGGAGCTGGTCTCTTTTTACTCTTTTGGACACCAGTGGTTCCCTGCCCAAGACTTTTAAGAGTCACACCTGATACTACCTCTCATAAATACGCTCAATCAGTATGTTCAGGGTCCCCCAGGTGAATTGTTGGTTTGATATAGACCAGGCTACTGTGCCAAAGTCTTGTAAAGTCTTCAAACAAAAAAAAAAAAAGAAGAAAAAGAAAAGAAAGAAAGAGACTGTGTGAACCAGTGGAACTGATAGTTGTGCAATGGGAATGACTGCTGGGCTTGTTCCAACACCCGTCAGTCAAGAAGGAAAATTCCCACCTTGTTTGTTCATGGCCCAGATCCAGCTGAAAGAGGCCCAGGATTCTGATCACACCACCTGTGGGGAAGGCCCTGACCTCTGGTGAGGACTCAGGATGAACTCTCCTTCCCCAAGAAGGAGGCTCCTGGGGCTGTGGGTGGGGCGCCAAGAAGAGGATGGCTCAGTCCTTGTCCACAAGCAAGAAGTCATGTGTCCTTTGTTGTTCCAGTCTCCAGGGCTTCTGTATGAAGAGACAGAAATTCAGGAGGGGTGGGAAGTGGGGAGAGGGGTGGGTGTAGGCAAGAATTTGTCCAAACGCCAGTTTGCTGGGAAACCTTTCCAAATGGAATGTTGTTTCTCACCTTTGAAAGCTCTGCAGGGCACATGAGAAAACTCAGCAAAGGAAGCCTTTTCTGGCCTTAAGCCCGACCTGGACAGGTGTGATGGGAATAGTGGGAATGGTGAAGAGCCTGAAGTCATTTGAACTGTGTTCAAATTCCCAATCTGACATTTACCTGAGAGACCTTGGGTCTTATCATTTAACCTTTCCTTTTTCATCCATAAAAAGTGCTGAGTTAAATGATATTAATTATCTCCTCCAGTTCTAAATTGATGATTCTATGATTTATTGAAAAAAAAACTGGCCCTTCTTTGGTCTTCTGATCCTCACATTCTTTCGGGGAGCCTGGTATATTTGCTATTTGTTTCAAATTATGGTTTTCTAGGGACATTTTCTGAAATGGGATACTCTAAGCAGACAATAGAAGTAATGAGTTTCCAAATCCTAAGCATGCTATCACTCTAGTACTAGACAGCAAGGACTGAACAGCAATATCTTCCCCAGTTCAAGCAGAAAGCACAAGGGGGCTTTGAGAAGATCCTTGTCTTGTGCAAGACATGAAAAGACCATAACAACTGAACTGACACCATTTCTAAAATCCTAATTCCACTACAAAATCCTAACCAATAATATAGAGCCTAAAATCCCTTTGGTTCTCCACATGCCAGTCTTCATTAAAGTTCCAAAAACCAAAGGAAAAAACTCCAACCCAACCCATAGCAAATGTGAAGCCAACTTATATTTCAAGAAGCAAGGGGCTCAGATGCTATATAGAAAAACATTAACTTGGGAAATCTCCAAATTTCTAATGGGGAGACTAGGAAATCTCTTGGCTGCCAAGGATTTCCTGGGAGCCAGACTTGTAGAATGTTCTAACAAGGGTGATTTCCCAGGAATTGATCTCCTTTCAGTCTCTCTAGTTTTCAAAGGTCTTTTCTGACTGTGATCCTACAATTGAAAAAAAAAAAATCCCTGGGAAGTTGTGGATTCCAGTGCAGAGTAGAGAGCATTGGAAAACATGCCAGGAGTCTTGGGTTCTAACCAAGCCTGACCCCCTCCTCCAACTTTCCACTCCCACCACTTACAAGCTGGGTAGTATTGGGCAAAACCATTTAATTTCCTAGATCTCGGTGTTCTTTTCCATAAAACAGGGAAGTGGGACCTTGGATTAGATGGTTTTGAGACCTCTTTAGGTTCTAGAGCTAGGATTCTATGATTCTACTTCGAATTTCTGAATCTGTTTTCTGATTAACAAGACAAGGGAACTTCTACTTGGATCTTGCATCTTACATAATCTTATTGGTAAAAGTCCTTTGTGGGAGGAATTTAGGGATATTGGGAGTCATTTGGAGAACTGTGAGGGCTTTAAAAATGGAAATTATCATCACCTACCTCATGGAAGTGATGATTGAGGATCGAAGATTTGAAGTTCCAGAGCCTGGGATATTTGGCACAGAGTAGGTACCTAATAAGTTTTTGACTGATTGAAATGAGATCATATGTGCCAAGTGCCAAATAATTGGGAGCTGGAAGAATAGGACATTAATGAATATTCCATTATCCATTATCTTCCCAGAGTAACACTGCAGGTAGGAATTTTGCTTTTAGGAGTACTAGGTCTCTAATACAATGGAATGTCTCCAGAAGGAACCTACGACTTGGAAACGCTTGAAAATAGGGTTTCTGGGGCAGCTCGGTGGCGCAGTGGATACAGCACAGCCCTGGAGTCAGGAGGACCTGAGTTCAGATCCTACCTCAGACACTTAATAATTACCTAGCTGTGTGGCCTTGGGCAAGCCACTTAACCCCATTGCTTTGCCAAAAAAAAATAGGATTTCCAATTTAGGTTTCCTTTTTTCTTCCTTTCTTTCTTCTTCCACCCCGCCCTCTTTCTCCCCTCTCCCTTCCTTCCTGCCTCCCTCCCTCCCTCTCCCTCTCTCTCTTCCTTCCTTCCTTTCTCCTTCCCTCCCTCCTTTCCTCTCTCCCTTCCTCTCTTTATCTCTTTTTTCCTCTCTCTCCCTCTTTCTTTCTTTCTTTCTTTCTTTCTTTCTTTCTTTCTTTCTTTCTTTCTTTCTTTCTTTCTTTCATTTTTTCCTTCCTTCCTTCCTTCCTCCCTCCCTTCCTCCTTTTTTTTTTCTCTCTCCCCTTTCTTTCTTTCTTTCTCAGGAGTAAGAAATAACTGGGTTCAAATCCTGCCTCTACAACATAGATACAGCAAATCACTGAATATCTTGGTGCCCCAGCCCACTCTCTAAGACTATAAATTGTATAGCGGGGCAGATTAGTATTTGTTGGGGGAGTTTCCTCATCTGGGAATTTCCTATAATGAAATACTAACCCTAGACCTCCCCAAAAGTGATTTTCTTTCCTTTTTAAAAAAAATTAGGATAAAGAAGATATGCTTGCAAACCCATTGTCACATCTAAGAAATCATTTAAATTGGCTTTTATTCTAAGTAACATCTGGGGCCAGGCCCTGTTAGAACATGCCAACAGACGGCAGAGCTGTCAGCTACATTTCACCGAGTTAAATTACTTCCAAACTGATCTTTGCAGCTGATACACTAAACAAAGCCGCAAGTTGATTCCAGAGTATATTTTGTTTGGAGAGAGAGAGAGAGAGAGAGAGAGAGAGAGAGAGAGAGAGAGAGAGAGAGAGAGAGAGAGAGATCAGCTTCCTACATTTGGAAGAAACTGGTAGGGGTGGGATGGGGGAAGAGACCCTATGTGCAAAAAAAAAAATTACAATTAGAAAGAGAACCCTTCATTAGCAGCTACCCACCATCAATAACCTCATGTCTAGGTGTGAGAAAGGGCTGTGGAGTATGGTTTGCATATCACTTGTATGAGATTGCAGCATGGATGGAAAAAATGAAGATAGAATCATCATTATTCAAGTCTGACCTTAGGCAAATCTCTTAACCTCCATGGGTCTTAGCTTTTTCAACTGTTAAATATAGGTTTTGGGGACAGTTAAGTGATACAGTGGATAGAGTGTTTGCACTAGAATGAGAAAGACCTGAGTTCAAATTCAGACTCAGACACTAACTAGGTGACCTGGGGCAAGTTATTAAATCTTGATTTTTTTTCAAAAAAGAAAAAAGGGGGGGGGAATAGAAGGCAAACCACTTAATCTTTAGTATTCTTAGAAACTCCCTAAAGCTATAAGATATAGGGAAAGGTGTCTATCTTCAGTAATAGATGGAGTCTCCCCCACCCCACTCCATCTTCCTTCTTTGCAGCCAGGTATTCCCTATAATTAGTCAACAAACATTTATTAAGAGATTACTACTGTGTTAACAGCTCCAGCTACACAAAAAGGCTCTCAAGGAGCTAACAGTTTAATGGAGAGACAAAAATATAAGTAACCGAATGAATTCACAATATGTAAAGAGTTGAAGAAAAGTATTTCTTATGAATACTGACTATGTGACTATGAGCAAGTGATTGTAAGCTCCTTGAGGGCAGGTCCCATCTTTCGCTATCCCCAGTGCTTAGCACAGTGCCAGTGCACTAACAATACATAATGTTGCTGTTCAATCATGTCCCCATTTGGGGTTTTCTTAAAGATAATGTGATGATTTTCCATTTCCTTCTCCAGAGGATTCAGTTTGTCAGGTAATCAGAAGTTACATGATTCACCTAGGGTCACACAGCTAGGAAGTGTCTGAGGCTTGATTTGAACTCAGGTTTTCTTGACTCCAGGCCTAAGGCTCTGACCACTGCACCACCAGTTATCCCCTATAATCAGCACATAGTACGTTCTTAATAAATTTTTTAAAATTAATTTATTTTTTCACATAACTACAATAGTTTTGTTATAAAAGTAAACATAATTCCCCCCCACAAAGATAGAGAAACCTCAAGAAAAAGAGGGGGTGAGTGTGCTTCAGTATGTATTCAGATACCATCAGCTCTGCCTCTGGGATGGATCACATTCTTTATCATAAGTCCAGCAGAGAAATTGCTTCAATATTTTCCCCACAGTTGCTGTTCACTGTATTTCCCTCCATTCTATTCCTCCCCACTCCCATTTGTTCTAGTCTCTCTCTCCTATCACCCTGTCTGTCCTCAGAAGTGTGTTTTATCTGGCCATCCTCTCCCTCGGTCTTCCCTGTCTTCTATCACCTATATCCCTCCCTCCCTTCCTCCTGTCCCCTTTCTCCCATCTCTTTCCTTTTTTTCCCCAGGATAAGATAGAATTCAATATCTTATTGAGTGTGTATGTTATTTGTTGATTTTTTTTTTTATTTGACTTCTCTGATCCTAGGGAACTCTATAATACTCTTAAGTAAGATGGATTGCTGATCTGCATCACAGGAGGGGGAATTTCCATAGCAAAAGTTTCCTTACAGATGAAATCACAAGGTAAGCACCCCCCCCCCAAAAAAAAAGTTGTTTGTATAGTACTGCCTACAATTCGACATTTCCCTTTTATTCAAGGTAGGCATTTCTTGACTCTTCTCATTTTCCTCTCCCCTTCTCATCATCTCTGGTTCCCATCCCTCATCAGAGATGGACACATGGAACATGGAGGAGACCACAGGAAAGCCTGGACCATTTGGAAACTCAAAGGGTTGTTGACTTTCTCTTCTTGGGACTTGACTGGGGAATAGAAAATAAGGGCACAAGTTGAGAGGGAAATGGAAAAGGTGATTAGCCTAATTAGGTCAATCATCACACAATGGAGTGGCTGAGGTTCAAGTGGCTGCTCTGGCTTCGTCTGAGCCCTGGGGCCTCTATGAGTGGGGTTAGAGGGAAGGTCAAGGAGAAATGTGAAAGTGGGAGTATCCTAGCCATGCGGTTTTCCCATTAACACCAGGTAACTGCTATTAGAGAGCACCAGCAGCTCCAAATTCCATTGACTAGTGATCCTAAGGGCGGTGGAGAATTTGATGGTGGGTGGTGCAAGCAGGCATGTTACCAGTAAGAATAAGCAAAGAAAAATTAAATGTGAAATAGAATGGCAGCGGAGTCAGAGGACCTGGGTTCAAGTGTTATAACTGTCACTTACTATATGTGACTTTGAAAAAGTCATTCCCCACCTTCTTAGGCCCAAGGGAATTAGAATAGTGACATCACAAGGTCCCTTTCAATTCTCAATCAAAAGACATTATGGAAAAAAACTCAAAAAACCCCCAAAACTCCAAAAGACATTATGAAGCCATCTGAATTGATACTTTGATAACCCTGTGGTATTAAAGTATCCACTGGAAAGGTTCTTGAGGGGTTGGGTAGATCTTTAATTGAGGATTTATGGAAGAGCATAAACCTGGATACAAGACAGGGAATGAGTTGCGACTGTAAACATTGATGGAATCAAGGAATCCACTGAAATTTCCTGGACTGAATTTCCAACTCCCTAAGTTATGACAGCTCTACCAATTAGGTTTCTCTCTAAATCACCCAGGCCCTTCTCTTTCCTTCTCCCATTAATCAGTTTTTGTGGGAGCTATTATTTCTCTCCACCAATATATAGCTCAGCACCTGTTCTACGACTTAGTCTTCTAAAATTGCTTAGGGCTATTGGGAAATGAAGTAACAGCGTCTCACACACAATTGTCAGAGGCTAGATTTGAAGCCACATCTTCCAGAGAATGAATTCAGCTCTCTATCCACCACAGATCTTTTTTTCTGGATAGAGCACCGGCCCTGGAGTCCGGAGGACCCCAGTTCAAATCCGACCTCAGACATTTAATGATTACCTAGCTGTGTGACCTTGAGCAAGTCACTTAACCCCATTACCCTAAATAAATAACATTAAACATTTTTTTAAATGTCTTTTTTTCCCCACTTCTTAAGTCTACGTCATAGTCTAGATAAGGGCAAGGAAGCTAAATCACATCAATGACCATTTATTATATAACTACTGTGTCATCACAACTAAGACACATTCATGAAAAGATAGCTTTGACCTGAGTTCAAATAAAACTACTTACTACCCCTATGACCTTGGATCAATCACTAGCCTCCTGGGGCCTCAGTTTCCTTGACTGTAAAGATGAGGGACCACTGAGGTCATTTCCACACCACCTATTAGTCTATATTAGGCACTGAATTTTTCTTCTCCTCTTGTCTTCCCTCCCACCAGAAGGGCTACTCTGGGGAGTAGATTTACTTTAGTTCCCATCTACACCAGACAAATTAAAGGCAGGAAGCAAACTTCCCCTCCCCCAAAGCAAGAGATCCTGGCAGACTGCCTTGGGTTCTGCCTCAGTTCACTAAGATGCCAGCTAGGGAACTGATATATTTCAGGGAATAGGGACCACAGTTCAGAAGATTGCTGGTATGTCTGGTAGACATGCTCCCTCTCTCAAGTCAAGAGAAACTTGATAAACGAGTTTTTCTTGCCCTCTGAAAAGAAAATGCCAGCATAAGGGCAATAGCTGGGGACTGTGTCATTTGCAACTTTTTGCAAGGAGCAAATGACAAGATTGGCATATTTATGTCTGTGCCCATGTCAGAGCATACAGAAACAGGGTAAGCAGGTAAAGGGAGAAGAGAACCACAAAGAATGCTTTCCTTCACTATAAGTGAATATCACCAAATTAAGCCACTCAAATAAAATAAAATTTAAAAATCAATCAGGTTCACTCATTAAGTATATCCTCATGCTAAACCAACATTAGGTACTGGGATTACTGAGAGGAGACTGAAATAATCCCTGCCTTTAAGAAACTGATAATAATGAAATAATTCCTATCCTTAAGAAACCGATAATAGACATAATTATATAGTGTAAATATCTATATACATATATAGGTATATCTGATATACCTATATATGTGTATGTAGATATATGATAAATATCATATTATGTGTATCATATAAATGATAAATACAAGAATGTTAGGGAGTGATGGTGCTAGTGAATAGAGGGAATTGGGAAATGCTTTATGTAAAAAAAAAGTGAGGCTTGACTTTTTTCTTGGAGAAAAGGGATTCTATGATGAACTGAGGAAGGGGTGAAGGTTCAGATATTGGGGAAGGACAGTACAAAGGCATCTAAAAGAGAGAGGACTTGGCCACACTCTAGCATGAGGGCAAGAGATAATATTTGAGTCAGTAAATATATTAATAAATGTCATTGATAATCATTAATTAAGTGCCTTGTATATGTAGTTGCTCGTAGGTCATCTATAAATACAAAGAAAGGAAATAACTTCTTATTTGCTCTCCAATAAGTGAATACTCTGTCCAGGGAAATGCCCTGAGTTCTGTGGAAAGTGACTTATGAAATAATAATAAGCTAATATTCTTGCCTTCTAGGAGTTCTGGATTGGAATATCCGTCCTAGAAACCATCGTTGAAGTCTCCTTCAGTAACAACTCGAGGACATGAGGGACAAGAACACATGAAAGGGTGGGAGTCATTTATGGACCACTTGACTTGCCCTTTTATAAAGTAAGTGATAGGATGGCACACCTTGCTGATGTGGCCATGGGAGATATTTTAAGGATTCACAAGCCATGCATAACTCACAGTATGATAGGAAGTCTGTTTGGATTGTAGGAGGGACTTGGTAGTGCCCTTCTGTAGCCTAGGCAAAATGAGATTTTGAACACAGGGTGAGGCAGGGTTAGTTCATGGAGACTCTTAAGGTCTTCATTGACAAGTTGAATTCTCACAATAAAGCTGTCAAATCTCTTCTTGGGATTCTAGGGCTTTTACTCGGAAGGATTTTCAGGTAATTTTTCTAATACTATGGCTCACAAGCCCCAACTGGTGTGCTTCCCACCACAATCATCGGTTGCTTTCAATCAGTTAATCAGGAATAATTAGTTTTTAGTAAGGAGTATTTACTCAGATGTTACAGTAAGAAAAGATGCTATAAAATATCCCTCTCAAAAGTTGACACACTGTCTCATCATCAGATCTAAAGGAAAGGGGGCTCCCAGATGATAATGCGGTCCTTTTCCTTTTTTATTGGTTTTTGCAAAGCAATGAGGTTAAGTGACTTGCCCAAGGTCACACAACTAGGTAATTATTAAGTGTCTTGAAGTCACATTTGAACTCAGGTCCTCCTGACTCTAGGACTGCTGCTTTATCCACTTCACCACCTAGCTGCCTCTATAATGCAGTCCTTTTGACTGGAAAACAAAAGGTACAGCAACAAACACACAAAAAGGAAACAGTATATTTTTTAAAAAGCCTATACTGGGTAAATTTATTGATGGCAGTCTTTCTTTTTCATAGAATCTTAGAGGGAGCTTTAAGATCTTCTTGTGGAGCAATTAGGTGTCACAGTAGATAGAGCATCGACTGGAGTCAGGAGGACCTGAGTTCAAATCCAGCCTGAGGCCCTTAATCACCTAGCTGTGTGATCTTGGGCAAGTCACTTAACCCCTTTGCCTTAAATAAAATAAACTTTTAAAAAAAGATCCTCTTGTATAATCAAATCTAATCCAACAAGAATTTATTAAATTCCTACTAAGTAGAAAGTCTTGTGCCAGATACTGTGCATAGAGAGATGAAATCACAAGCCAATCCCTCAGTCAAGGGACTTATATTGTACTCCAAACCCTAGTTTTACAAAGAAGAAAACTGAGGACTAGAGAAGGGACACTTGTACAAGAACACACTGTTGCTGTTGTTGTGGTTTTTTGTCCTTTGCTTTCTAAGAGGATCAATGACATCACAGGGTGATGTCTTGACTTGAATGTGAATTGGATTTAAGTGAGGCCGAATTGCACAAAGTCTACAGCCTTGCTCTCTTTTTCAGGGTCATTGAAGTCCAGTGGCAAGACAAAGGTTAGGATGACTGGCGATAGCTTCGGATGTGTCCAATGACCTTGGTATCCTTGATGAATGTCCATAGCACCTGCTCCAGTTGATGTCATGCTTGTTGGAACTTACTGTTCTTATCTACCCATTCTGCCATGAGAAATAGTCACATGCTTGGGGTGAACATCCCCCTACCCCTCTGACCAGTTCGAGGTCTATTGATTATCCTCAGTCAGGTTTAGCCTGTCTGCCAAGATAGTTTGATTAGGGTGTGACCAATAGATATGCTATTGCTTCTTGGAGACACAGATGAGAATTGGCTGACCAGTTGGTCACCAAAGGTGAATGAACAACCCTGAAAAGAGTTCACAAGCCTTCACATCAGAGATATTAGTCCACATATGGTGTTAAGAGAAGAACTGGGACTAGAACCCAGGTCTTCTGCTAACCAGTTCTGTTTTTTTTTTCCTAAACACCAATTGCTTCCTTCATGATGCAAAGACTTGTATATAAAGTTGCTTCACCATGTTCTTTCTTCTCTATTTTTTTTCCTGCAAAATCTTTCATGTGGAACAAACAGACCTTTTCTGTCCTTACAGTGGTAGAAACCTGCAGAACCACTATTTATGAGTGTTTGAACATTTTAACAGCACATCTAAAGCTGGAGACCCCTGCCCAGAGCCCAGGGTCATACATTGACTAAAGCTCTGAACCTATAACTTATGTGATTCAAAACTACAAAGCTTCATTGAAGAGAGAGATCTGTGCTCCTAAGAAGCTGTGTATTCCTATCATCCATCACAAGGCCCACACACTCCACAGGAAATGATGAAAGAACAACATGAGCCTAACACAACATTCTCAGATGGTATCACACACTAATTAGGTTTAAATTAACTAGAGGGGAGGAGGTGGGGAGTGAAGAGCAGATTCACTTAGAGTTGGGAAAGTTTTTCATCAGAAAACCTTTATAAGATACAACCTGAGCCTGTTTGAGCAGCTCTTTCTATCTGATCCAAGTTCAAGAACAGACTGAGGACCCAGCTATCCATGGCTCAAGAGGCTGAGAACTTGGGCAGTCTCCATCACAGCATTAAAGGAGATGACCCTGAATGTGGGTTTCAAGCTTAGGTTTCAAAGAAGTCCAGCCCTCTGGGATTTCAGAAAGCCCAGTCCTGGTGAACCCAAACCCAAAAGCATGCTGCCTAGGTAAAATTTATATATGACTCTGTATTTAATCTTTAGTGGCCTGGAAAACAAAATATATCTTCTAATGTTGGTATTGATGAACCTGGAAATTTTTGAGCAAATATGAAAAGTGACAAGAGTCCTAAGGTAACTTGTTTCAACTGACTTTCAGTAAACTTTTCCACTAAAGGTCAAAGATGAGAATTCTAGACTACAGTGAGGGAGATGAGATAATTTAACTAAGGTAATGTAAGTAGAAATCTCAAAACTAGGGTTTGAACCAGATCCTACCCAGGGCTCTTTGCATTGAAGCACACTACCTCCATATATCTAACCCCTTCCCTTTCATCTATTCATATCTAACTCACCTTTTGGAGATCCTGAGAGATCTTGGAAATCCTCAATAACTACCTCATGGTCTCTTTCCCTTTCCTATTCCTATTCCTATTATGTGGGAGTTAATCAGGACCCTGAATGGTGCTTTACTCTAAAACTCATGCTGCAGAATTTTTCACTTTATCATACATGGTATGTCTAGTTTGCTAATTGTCTTATCAGTCCTTGGCCTGCCACTTACTACTTGAGGTTATCTAGATGGTACAGTGGATAGAGCACTGGTCTTAGAGTAAGAAGGACAGGAATTTGAATCCAGCCTCAGACACTTGACTCTTACTAGCTGTGTGACCTTGGGCAAGTCACTTAACCCTGGTTGCCTCACATCCAGGGCCATCTCCAGTTGTCCTGATCCATATCTGGCCACTGGATCCAAGAGGACTCTGGAGGAGAAAGTGAGGCTGGTGACTTAGCACAGCTTGCCTCACTCAAATCCAATTCAGTGCTTGGCATGGCATCACCTCCCTGGTGTTGTGGTCTTCTTCAAAAATGGAGGACAAATATTATTACTAACTATCTGCATGATCATGAATGAGCTGCTCCTCTTCTTGGACCTGTGTCTTCTATGAGATGATGGAATTGGACTAGATTATTGTTAAGGAAATATTATTATACTTCCCAGCTTTAATTCCAATATCCTACTATATGACCACATTTGATACCTTAGGAGAAAGGTACTGTGGTTACTATATTCATTTTACAAAGCAAACAGGTTCAGAAAGATGAAGTCATTGACTCAAGGTTGCAAAGCTGGAAACAACTGGAGGTAGCATTGGAATTTAGATTTCTCTGTCTTGAGTAAGCACCTTGGATTATTTGTACTATAGCATACCTGCCTCCCTGTAATTAATATGATATGATAAATTATATAATGTGACATCCTGTAATATAGCATGTTATCGTGTATGTAACATGTAGCATGATATCAGATAATATAACATCATATGATAAAATATATAATGTGACATCCTGTAATATAGCATGATATCATGTGTGTAATGTGTAGCATGATATCAGATAATGTAACATCATGATGTGGCATAAATTATGACACATAAAGGTGAAGAATATATATATATACATATATATATATATATATATATGTTAGTTCTGTGAACTATATCTTATCTTGATGTTTTGGAAAAGCTAGGTGGCACAGCAGATAGAGCACTGGCCTTTAAGTTAGGAGGACAGGAGTTCGAATCCAGTCTCAGACATTTGACACTGACTATGTGACTTTGAGCAAGTCACTTAACCCTGATTGCCTTGCATCCAGGACCATCTCCAGTCATCCTGATTCATATCTGGCCACTGGATCCAGAGGTGAAAGTGAGACTGGTGACTTAGCACAGCCCTTCTCTCCCAAACCCAACTCGTGTGCTTTCATGGCATCACCTCCATGAGGTCATGGTCTCCTTAGAATAAAATGAAGGATAAACATTATTATTATTATATTCACGTCTTGTTCTAGAAGGACAGATGCCTATACTTCCAGTCTCTCCACTCTGAAGATATTCTATTTTTCAAAGCCAGAGTCTCTTTTTGGAAAGAAGATTGAATATTGTCATTGTGGTACCATGGAAGTCAAAGGTCATTAGGAAGCTATGTGCTCATTAAGGCAGGGTCAGCTTCTGTATGTTGAGGCACATCTGGCTCCCATGCACCACCCTTCGCAGAGAGACTCCACCAGGCCAAGCTACCTCTCCACTTAGAGCTTCTAATGCACATAAAGCAACACCCACTCAAAGGTGCAGAGAGAGTTGCTTACAGAAATCCACGCAATGAAAAAAGTGACAGATGCAGAGAAGTGAGCCCACAGAAAGATCCCTTCTCATGAAGTCATAGTGACCTTGAATTTGGACCCTGCTCCTGGTGACTCCTTGCCCAGGACTCATCGTGCAGAACAGGAAGTCTCCTGCCCAATAGCTCAGTCTTGCACTAACCCAATCAGTTAGTCAAGAGGCATCCATCAAGTTCTCATTATGTTCTAGGCACTGTGCTGAGAGCTGTGAATACGAAGAAAGGCAAAACCCACAGGGTGCCTGCTTCCCACTTCTCTGGGGATAGTACTGCCTCAAAAATTGGCTTGAGCAGGGGGTGGCTAGGTGGCGCAGTGCATAGAGCAATGGCCTTGGAGTTAGGAGTACCTCAGTTCAAGTCCAGCCTCAGACACTTAATAATGACCTAGCTGTGTGGCCTTGGGCAAGCCACTTAAATTGCCTTAAAAAAAACTAACTAAAAAAACACTAAAAAATTGGCTTGAGCAGTCTGGTTGCTAAAAGGGGTAGTCAGTGAACCTCAGGGGGAGAAGAATTAAATCAGCTAGTCTATTTTATATGTGATAATTTAGTTACAAAAGGAGCAGAAAGAATTTTTTTGTTTGTGAAAAACTGATAAAAATTCAAGTGTGAAGAAGTTTTCAGGTAATAATAATAATAATAGCTAATATATGCCTAGAACTTTAGGGTTTTCAAAGCACTTTGCAAATATTAGCTAATTTGATCTGCACAATAACACTGGGAGGTAGGCCCTGTTATTATTCCCAGTTTTAAAATTTATTAATTAATTAATTTTTAGTTTTTGCAAGGCAATGGGGTTAAGTGGCTTGCCCAAGGCCACACGGCTAGGTCATTATTAAGTGTCTGAGACCGGATTTGGACCCAGGTCCTCCTGACTCCAGGGCCGGTGCTCTATCCACTGCGCCACCCAGCCACCCCTATTTCCCTATTTTACAGATGAGGACACTAAGATACATAGATGTTAACTTGTCCAGAGTCATATAGCTGATAAGTGTCTGAGGTTGTATTTGAACTCAGATCGTCCTTACCAAGGCTTTATCTGCTGTACTCCATTAGCTTCCTGAAATAATCTCAATGAGAATCATATAGCAAAACATTCCCTTAGAGACTTTTTTGAGGGTGATTGGGAATTAAAAGAGCTAGTTACTATTTAATTAGTTTAGGAAGAGGAACAGATGAGAGGGGTAAAGTCCAGGAGGGAAGGGGAGGCTAAGTGGCGCAGTGGATAGAGCACCGGCCCTGGAGTCAGGAGGACCTGGGTTCAAATCCGGTCTCAGACACTTAATAATGACCTAGCCGTGTGGCCTTGGGCAAGCCACTTAACCCCGTTTGCCTTGCAAAAACCTAAAAATAAATAAATAAATAATCAATATAAAAAAAGTCCAGGAGGGAGCATTTTTCAGAGATATATCCAAATCAAAGTCTTAGACCAGACTTAGGGATTGTCCTCATTCCTTTGCTTTCCTATCAGGTGTACTCATTCTTCCCCCTGGATACTGAATGCACAGACTGAAATATATGGCCAAGGTTTTTGAGTTAATGTGATGTATTCCTACAATGACATTATACTGACTACATGTGATACGATGATTTTTTATTTTGCTTCATTATTAACTAAATATTTTGTGTGTAAGAATTAATGGTAGGAACGGCTAGGTGGCACAGTGGATAGAGCACCAGCCCTGGAGTCAGGAGTACCTGAGTTCAAATCCGACCCCAGATACTTACTAATTACCTAGCCGTGTGGCCTTGGGCAAGTCACTTAACCCCATTGCCTTGCAAAAACATAAAAAAAAATTAATGGTGACTTGAGTCACACAATTATGTTTATTATAGGGAGGAGTATGCTGGGCAAGGCATACTTCTCACTTGCCTTTACCAGAATTGTTCCACCCCTTTAGCCTGATTTATAGGAAATAGGACTATTGGAGATGGTCCGGCTGCTGAAGGAGTCTTTTGGCCTTAAATTGATTGGCTTCCTTCCTATCAGCAAGGCACTTCAGTGCTTCATCAATGCTGGGCAATCATTGTCATGTGATATTTGTCGATAGAATATGACAATTCAATATCTAAGATCATTGACACTCCCCAATGTTGAACTGAATTGAATCCTATGTTTTCCAGTTTTTCTCCTTTGCCGATTCTTTATCTCCCTACTATCCCTTAAATTTTACTGTCTCCCAAACTTCTGTCCTTAATCTCTTGACCTTTTTGTAGTCTCTCTTTGGTGATCTCTCCCACTTCCACAGCTTCAGAGATCACTTCTATGCTGATGACTTCCAAATCTATATTATTCCCCCAGACCAACACCTATGTTTCTAAATGCCTACAGCTACACATCTTCATTTGGATGTTTTGAGAAGCTCAAATCCATATGTCTAAAATTGAATTCACCACCTTTCCATTAACTTCTCTGTTTCTCTTGGTGGCATCATCAAGATGATGTCATGCAGCTTATATCCTCAGAATAATTTTTCATTCAGCAATATAACCAGGGGAGATATATTCAGAAATAAAGGTTATGTTAAAAACAAAAAAAATCAATAAAAATCAGAAACTTTAAAAAATGAAGATGGCATAAAGTTTGAGGTAGTAACTAACATTTTGGCTAATAAAATTAGAATCTAAAAAGATTACAAGATGCTAGAGTAATAATAAATAATAATAGAATAATAAAAACAATAAAACCCAGTAAGGATAAATATGAAAGAAGGCTCTTTTTTTAAAAAAAAATTGCCTTTTATGGATATAAAATTAACATAGTTATACACTTATAACCTATATTAGATTTCTTTCTGTCAGAGGAAGGAGGTAGGGAAGGGAGGAAGGGAGGGAGAAAAATGTGAAACTCAAAACCTTGCAAAAAAAATGATTGTTGAAAACTATTTTTGCATGTGGTTGGGAAAATAAATTAATTTTTAAAAAAACCCAATTGTAGGGGTGGCTAGGTGGCACAGTGGATAGAACACTGGCCCTGGAGTCAGGAGTACCTGACCTCAGACACTTAATAATTACCTAGCTGTGAGGCCTTGGGCAAGCCACTTAACCCCATTGCCTTGCAAAAACCTAAAAAACAAACAAATAAATAAATAAAACCCAATTGCCTTTGTAGGGAACAAGATGGGTGTGAAAAATATCTGGAGTGGACCACAAACTCAAAATGAACTAATGGTATAATATGACAACCAAAACTTTTGATTAAACCTCAGGTTTTAATGTTCAAAATGAGGGAGGTGAGTGTACCACCTGTTTAGATTGCGTTTGGAATATTGATTTCTGGGGGACACATATTTGGAAGGGCACTGATAAACTTTAATGCATCACAAGAATAATTGGAGGCCTGGAAACCTTGCAATACAGACACACACACACACACACACACACACAAAACTATGGATGTTTAGTTTGAAGATGAAGCTTAGGGAGGATAGCAGACCTATCTCCAAATATTTAATGGTTTGGAAGAAGATTTGACTTGCTTTCTCTTGGTTTCAGAAGATGGAATTGTTACCAGAGAGTCACTTTCTGGGCTCTCTAGTTGCTTTCAAAGTTGTTAAAAAGAAATTTCAAAACAGTGCTGTCAGAGATGCAGCTCTCATCTGTTTGAGATAAACTTCCTTATTGCAGACTCTGCCATTTATTAGAAGACTGGTTGATTCTGAATACAGTCATAATATTCTAGATGCCCAAGTAGGGGTAGAAACTTTGAAGTCACCTGGTTTTGTGAATTTCTTTCCCAGAGGCTGGCATTTGGGAGGGAAACACAATAACATTCAAAGGAAAAGTCTGAAGGTAAATTATGAGAGTTGTAATATGTAAATTCTGCAATTCCCTAAAATTTGAGAGATCCTCCAATATCTGAATTATAACCATAATGCAGAGTTCTCCAGTATCATTTCCTTTTAGAAATTATTATGGTACTTTGAACAGGATGGAAACAAATTTTCATGGAAAAAATCCATAATTGTCACAAGAACTCATGTGAACTTTTAAAAGTAATTTTAGGGGGCAGCTAGGTGGCGTAGTGGATAAAGCACCTGCCCTGGAGTCAGTAGTACCTGGGTTCAAATCCGGTCTCAGACACTTCTTACCTAGCTGTGTGGCCTTGGGCAAGCCACTTAACCCCATCTGCCTTGCAAAAACCTTAAAAAAAAAAGTAATTTTAGGACAGCTAGGTGGTGTGGTGGATAGAACACTGGCCCTGGAGTCAGGAGGACCTGAGTTCAAATCCTACCTCAGACACTTAATAATTGCCTAGCTGGGTGACCTTGGGCAAGTCATTTAATCCCATTGCCTTAAATAAATAAAAAATTTAAAAAGTAATTGTGATAACTTTGAATTCTATCTATATCAAAGAAAGTATTCCTGCTTAGAGGAATACTTTTTGAATGATTTGATCACATCATGTATATTATGTTAAGTACTTAGTTTCCAAAAACATATAAACATCCAGCTTCAAGTAACCAACCAGGAAAATCCACCCATCCCTATATCGCTTGCTATATGCTGTCCTTGCATTTCCAGGATAGTGGCAGAAATGTGGCTCAGTTGTAGACAATTATGGGCTACTCCCTTTAAGGTTTATGGTCTCTCTTATGCCAAGTACTAACATGTTGGGAAAATATGAAAGGCAAATTTCAGTTCGATAAAGAGGAAACTTTCTAACACTTAGAGCTATGCAAAATTGGAATAGGTTACTCTGAAGACAAAGGTTGAGTGACCGCTTGTGGGGGATGTTTGCTCAGATATGGATGGACAAGGTGATCTTTGATTTCCTCTGACTCTTTGCTCTCTGATCCTTGTCTACCTCTTGTAGAGGAGATGGTGC
This sequence comes from Macrotis lagotis, assembly GCF_037893015.1. Lineage (NCBI taxonomy): Eukaryota > Metazoa > Chordata > Mammalia > Peramelemorphia > Peramelidae > Macrotis > Macrotis lagotis. Next base: position 242,426,549 of record NC_133660.1, read on the forward strand.
TTGGGGACTCATTGAGGATTCCTGTCTTCCTGACCATACTCTGTCCCTAAGCCTAGCTGCTCCCATAAACTAATCAGTTCATTCTCCTCCCCTGGTGGGGCTGGTATTTGCTCAGGGCAGGATTCTTTGAAGATGAAACTCAATCAAGCCATTTGAATTGGAGGTGGGGGAGGAATAATGGCAACTCCCAGAAAGAAATTATTGTCACCTTCCCCAAATCCAGTCATTTAAAATTCACTCATATCCCTGAGATTATCTTTAATGTCACAGCCCTGAAACTTTTTTTTTTTTTTTTTAGGTTTTTACAAGGCAATGGGGTTAAGTGGCTTGCCCAAGGCCACACAGCTAGGTAATTATTAAGTGTCTGAGACCGGATTTGAACCCAGGTACTCCTGACTCCAGGGCCAGTGCTCTATCCACTGTGCCACTGAGCCACCCCCTGAAACTCTTAAAGATAAAAATCACAATTAAATTTTATGGCTTTATTTATTCATCTTTCGACATTCCCAACTTTGGAATGAAAAAAATGAATTGCATTTTATTTTAGGACTTCACACCTTTTTCCTCCTCTCTTTTTCTCCCTCTTCTATTCCAGTTTTGCTCAAACTCTAAATACCCATTGGACTATGGAAAGGGGTACTACCCCAAATTTTTAGCAGTGAGTTTGGGGAAAAAAAAGTGGTTGAGGGTAAGATCATATGGTCTCTGTGCTGTTTTGTGGCTATATATTACCTAGAGCACTTATAAGAAACAAAACTTCTAAACATCAGATGAGCACTTCTGAAAGCCATTCAGAGGTCCACTATAACAGATCTAGTGAGTCTTGGAATACAGATTATCTCAGGGATAGGTTTCATTGTTATGAATCCAAGTACAAGATGGTTGGGGTGTGGCAAGACAGCAGTTTCTCTGACAAAGATCAGGTAGTCAGAGTAGGCTACAAACTCAAAATGAGTCAACTGTATGATAAGCTAGCAAGGAAGCTAATACAATCTTTGGCTGGATTGTGTTGCTATTGTCTATCCTTTGTTCTCCAAGAGGACCATTACAACAGGGAGGTGATGCCATGACATGTAAATGAACACTTTCTCCTCTGGAGCCTTCTAGGTCCAGTGGCCAAATATAGATCAGGATGACTGGAGATGATCCTGGATTAAAAATGAACTCTTCCCTGGTCAGACGATATATAGATTCTTCTGTCCAGTTTTGGGTACCAACACATTTTAGGGAGGACTTTGATAAGCTGGAGAGCATCCAAAGGAAGAGAAAACACACCAAATGAGAATTACTTCAATTTATTTTTTTTTAAAAAAATGATTAATTACCTCCTGTGTGCTAAGCACTATGCAAATGTTAGGATTGCAAAGATAAAAGTTGCAAGTCTCTACTATAAAAATTTACATTCTACTGAATGTAGCACCTAGCAATTAAAGAAACTGTTTAGCCTGAAGAAGAAAAGGCTCAGGGGCAGGCATGATAAGTTAAAGGTCCTATTTTGTTTGTTTATTTTGTTCTTCATTTTCAAAGAGGATCATGACATAAGGGAGGTGATGCCATGACAAGCACATGAATTGGAGTGGGGGGGGGGGGGCTGTGCTTTTTCCTCCAGAGCCATCTGGATCCAGTGACCGGATATGAATCAGGATGACTTGGAGATGGCCCTGGATGTGGGGCAACCATAACTGATTTGCCCAAGGTCACTCAGCTAGTAACTGAGGCTAGATTCAAACTCCCATCCTCCTGATTCCAAGGCCAATTCTCTATGCCACCAAGCTGCCCTTAATGTCTTAAGGTATTAGAATAAAAGAAGTGGGTTGATTCATCTTGTCTCCAGGAGGCAGCGATAAGAGTGGTAGGGAGAAGTAGCAAAGCCTAATTGTGACGAAGTAGACAGAGCACCCATCCTGGAGTCAGGAAGACTCAACTTTTTTAATTCAAATCTGGTCTCAGATGCTTATGAGTTGGTGACCCTGGGTCATTCAGTTAACCCTGTTTGCCTCAGTTTTCTCATATGTAAAATGAATTGGAAAAGGAAATGACAAAGCAGTATCTCTGTCAAGAAGAGTCTGACATGATTGAAAAATGACTGAATGACAAGAGAGTTCCATAACAATAAGAATTATTTCAAAGTAGAATGGGGGTGCTTTGGGATGGAGGGTTTCCATAACACTTGATTTCCTTAAACAAAGGCTTGATATCCACTTCTCAGTTATGTTGTCAAGGGATTGCATATTCAGTTATGGGTTTGATCAGATGGTCACCAAGGTCCCCTTCAATACTGCTTTCTGCAATTCTATATATGCTTTAATACTCTGAGAGATGTAGATTGCTGATTTCATCAACCATTGTACTCCCTTGACCTCTGCAGATTACAGTGCGTTATGCCTTCTTGTTGTCTTCCAGGTTCTTTCACAAATGCTCCAAAGAATATCAGCCCAATACAATGTTCAATTTTCCTCTGGGCTTTTCATAGTTTGTAAATATCACTGTAATGCTAGACTTGTCTCCCAGCTAGCCTTCATTCTTTTATTGTGTGACTGACCCACCCAGCTCATTGTCTGATCAAAACTGTCATTGGTGATACCTTAGACCACTTTCCAAGTGCCTTTGTTTGGCATTTAGAAGTCATCAGAATGACTACTCTTCATGAACAATATGAACAGGGGTTGGCAAATTATTTGACTCAAGGGACAAATCCCCATATACACACTCCTGCTTTTGCACAACAGGTGAGCTAAGAATATTTTATATTTTAAAATATAATAAAACTTTATTTCAATATGTAAAAACCATTCTTAGCTCTCAGCACCTGGCTGGATTTGGCTCTCCCCAAACCCTGGTCTAGCCAGACTAGCCTTTTTAATATCCTTCATAAACAAGACTTCCTCTCTCATTTTCATGCCTTTGTATTAGCCATCTCCCAGATCTGGAATGTACTCTCCTCTTAGCTCCACCTCTTATAATCCCTAGTTTAACTCAAGATTGTGTTTAAGCACCACCTGCTACATGAGATCTTTCTTAATTCCCTTCCCCATCAGATGCTTCTTCCTACCCCACCCCCCCCAAGATTTCTTAAATCTACTTTGTTTATACACACACACACACACACACACACACACACACACACACACACACACACACATATATATACACACACATAGTTGTCTTCCTCATAGGACAGGGATCTTTCTTGAATTCAGGGATCATTCCTTAGAATATAAACACATACAGGCATATATTCATATACACACACATATCTGGCACAATGATACACAGTAGCCTACTTAAAAGCATCCCATATCTCTCCGCTACTCCAAATTTTTCCTCTTTTGATAGTGCATATTATTCCCTATTTTCCAGCTATAGATCCTTAATAAGAAAATGCAGATGTAAGCAACAATAGCAGCAGGAAAACAACTACACTCAAACAACTACGTGCTGTAGCAATAGGGATCAGCCAGGGATCTTGGAAAATGCCGTGAAATTCTTGAAAACATGCTCCAACTTCACTTCCTGCCTCTACTCAATGAACTTTTCTAATACCTCTCCAAGATGCCAGTATTAGCAGATGCAGTCAATGAGCCCTTCATTCAATGACACGCCATTTATGGTAAACACGCATTCTTGATCCACTTGGTTTCTCCTCTGACAATTTTTAGACTGATCTCTTATCAGGGATGACCTCAAGTATACTTAAAATTTTTCTTAAAATTTCAAATACTTCTCAAAAGATCCTCCTCCTCATTGTGGTCATAGGATCAATAATTTTGCATCATATGTCTCTGACGGAGTGCTCAGAGGCTGTGTAGTTCAACTACTTTATTTTACAGATAAGGAGATAAAGGTCTGGGGAGGTATAGCGACTTTCCCATGACCACACTGAGGAAATGTCACAGGAGGGATTTCCTAAAATCCCCGTATTGTAAATCCAATGTCCTTGTCACTGTGCTATGCTGCCACTCACAGTGTATCCCTAACCTGTTTAAATAAGCTAATTATGAAAAATGGGAAATGGATAAAAAGGAAGACACTGATTATTTACATTTCTTAGGGAAGCTTAAGTGATACCGAACAATGGTTGCTATGAGGAGACCAAGAAAACCCAGAAACCATCCCAACCCACAAGCTTGAGCTCTGCCAATTGAAGAGGTGTGGCAGCCAAAAGCAACATCAATTTAGGACACAGGCTCATTTGCAAAATGACAGGAAGGAAGAGGATAGAAGTAAGATTATGAACATTATCACATCATGAAACAATAAAAACAGTGGGGGAGGGGGCATAAAGTATAGCTTAGACCCAATTCAGTTCTTAGTCTGTCCTTATCTCATCTTGCCATGCCCTACCTAGGTATTGGTGTAGCCCATTCCCTTTGAGTGGATTCTTTTGTCTCTTAAAACCCTCATCTCTCACTATTAGAATTCTTCTTTTCCTAGCATTCCAGCCTCCTTAAAGTTCTCCCTTATCCCACAAACTGAATGGACTCTTGTTGTCAATTTTTCCTAGAGCTTGGATCTTCCAAAGGGTCTTTTGACCCTTTGATGCCTGGACCACACAACTTTGTGTTATATTTATTTGTGTACATGCCATAGGGCTGAAAAGGACTTTATGAACATCAAATTTTTCAGGCAAAAAAGGATGTTTCTGAGAGGTGTTGGATCTCTTCTGGTAGAGCGTAAACTCCTTAAAGGCAGGGATTGAGTTAATTTTCATTTTTATTTCCCCAGTGCCAAACCCAGGACTTCACATGTGTGCTTACCTGATAAATACTTGTGGAACTGAATTGAACTGGATGCCTGCAGCTCTAAGGGGAAAATAATCTCTGAAGTTACAGGCCATGACTGTTCTGCTTAGTAGAACAATTTAAATGATGTGCCTGATAATATAAGATGTCAGGTCTCTGATTAATGCTTTGATGGATCAAAGTATTGGGAGAAGTGAAGGCCCTACTTGTTAAGTGGAGGCTTATGAATGTTATCAGTGTACACTGGAACTTTATGTTTGAAATAAGAGTTCTCTCTTCTGATTTCTGGCTTCAGAGGACTAATTAGGAAGCAGGAATGAGGCTCTTAAACATGGTCAATGGGTTGATTTGTTTTACTGAGCTAAACCCGTTTGTTAGAGAGGATGGATCAGTAGGAGAATAAAGAACAGTATGAGGAATAATGATTACTAGGCAATGACAATAATGTTTTTTAAATACTAAAAAACATTATCATTTTTTAAAAGAGTTCCTTAATCTGTCTGGAATGAATGTTCCAAACCATTAGGTAGAACAAGCATTCCTTACCTTTAATGTCTTATGAACCTCCTTGGAAAGCCTAGTGAAAACTATGGAACTCTTCTCAGAAGCATGTTTTGAAATGTATAAAATAAAATATATAAGATGACAAGGGAAATGAATTACAATGAAATAAAGATGTCATTTTTTAAATCTAAATTGAATGATCCCCTGAAATATACCTATGAACCCCTTGATGGTCTGTAGGCCTTAGTTTAAGATCCCTTCACATAGGGGCAGCTAGGTTGCTCAGTGGATAGAGCACTGGTCCTGGAGTCAAGAGGACTTGAGTCCAAATCTGGTCTCAGACACTTAATAATTACCTAGCTGTGTGACCTTGGGCAAGTCACTTAACTCCATTGCCTTGCAAATAAAAGGCAAAACAAAGAAAAAAGATTCCCTCATGTAATGGGTATAAGGAGAATGAATCAGCTCTGAAAGAGGGCACTCCTCCATTACTTTGTATTCCTTTTCTGATTTTTTTGGCTCATTCTGTGATGATGGCTATTGTAGAACTTTGCTATTTTTTTTTTCTTAGAGAATCAGCAAATATCCATTTTTTTATATAGGATAATCATTCTGGAAAGGGAGACTTTGGGTGTATGTGGGGGGGCAGGGAGGGAGGGAGGAAATGTAGTTTGCTTTATCCTAAATGAAAGGCAATATATAAGTGAAACTTTTTAAATCTGGTTTAGTTAATACCATCAAATGGTCCAAGAGCTAGTGGCCCCTCTGATTCAGTCTTGAGGGAAAATACCCTAGATATAAAATATTATAGGAAATAGAGAGGTCAACAGGAGTATAAGTATTTTTAAATTACTAGGAGGGCAAAGACAAAAAAGAATGTTATGGAGACCTGTAATCTAAGAAATCAGTGGTCCTTGGGACTTGTGCTTCACAGCTGATTAGCCAACCTGAAAGAGTCACAAAGATATCCCCTGCCCCCCAATCTCCTTTTCAAAGCAGTGAGGAAAAACACCAAGCTTGGAGTCAGGCAATTTATTTTAAAAACCAGATTCTTTCACCATTGCCTTTGGGCAAATTAATGTCTATGAGCCTCAGGTTGCTTCTGTTTCCTTCGGTAAAATGAGAATAATACCTGTATTCTCTAACTCACAGCATCAAATATAATATAAAACCTCAGGATTGGAAGGGAACTCAGGATCCATTTTTTTCCAACCTGGAACTGGGAGAGAATCAACCTCTATAATATCCCTAATAAGTAAGCAGGCAGTTTTTAAGATGAAATAAGACAAATGTAGGTAAGGTATATATGTCTGTTCATGAACCTTATGGTCCCACAGTGCTTGAGTCTTAGAGAGTCTTTCTCATTGGAGGAAATTCTGCTTGACTACACCTCTCAGAAGCCTGTGCATGGACTCTGTAGCATGATGCCATCATCCTGTGAATTGGGAAGTATCCTTGTGTACGTGTAGTTTAAAAGGTTGTTGGAATCTTACAAGATGACTTGATGCAGAGATGAGAGACATGAGGAAAACAATGGTAACCTATCTAGAACATGCTAAGACTAGCACACCCATTAGAAGCAACTACACTGCCAAGAGGGATCAGCACACCTTAAACTATTATTACTGCAAAAGTGTGAGATGGAAATGGAAATAATTAATCAGCGTGTGCTAGCCTGCTAGCCTGTAGCACCATTCTACCTGATCATGAATAACCCCAGTTCTTTTGCTCCACTGTTGTACAAACCAAGGAGATTGGTGAACAATTCAGGACAGCGTGTCTGGGGGATTTGCTGGAGCCCGTTGCCATTTGGATATGAATGCTAAGACTCTTTAATACCTATCTAATTCCTAGTTGTTACGTTGGTATTTTATTTTAATCGAGTCTGTGCTTTGAATGTGTGTACTGTCTGACCTGGTCTCCCACAAAGAAATTTATCCAGTCAGGTCTAAAAGTTATGGCATTGAATAGAAAACTACCTTAGCAGGACTTGGGGGTGGATGAGGAGAATCTCATCAAGGACAGCCCAGGATATAGATGAAAATGAGTTATAGCATATAAAATTCTTTGGAGGCACAAAGCATTGTATACACATAGACTGAATAATCATGTGGTGGCTATTAAGAGGCAGCAGGTTATAGTGGATAGAGGGCCAGCCATGGCACTGGGTTCCAGACCTGCATTTGGTATCCCAGGTAACCTACTGAGACTCTTAAGTTGTAATAGATATTTGATAGAAGTGTCCACATTGGAAATTTCCTACACAGTTGAAATCACAAGTTCAGACCAAAAAATATTGATATCACCTCAATTTAACTCTAGAGATAGGATAATACTGTGCAAAGAGTTTAGAGTTAGATGACTGGATAATCCTGGGTAAATTACCTAACATCTCAGGATCTAAATTGCTTATGTCATCCGAAAGATGGTAGAGAAGGATTAGATGACATCTAAGGTCTCTTCCAGCTCTGAGATCATATATTTAAAGCTGGAAGGGTACTTGAAGTCCATCTAATCTAGGCCCCCCCCCATTTTTCATGTGGAGTAATTGAGGATTAGTGAGGTTAAGGTGACTTGCCCAGGATTACACAGGTCATAGAGGGGGATGGATGGCTATGAATTGGAACTCTTGTCATCTGACTCTGGAGCCTGCATTCTTTCCACTGCACCAAATTTGCAGCTCTAAATGTATCACCCCATCCCTTTCTGGCACCTTGCTATATCATTCCTATAGTTTAATAATGCAAAGTAGACATTAATCTGACTAACTCTGTTCCACCTGAGTTGATCCATTTAAAAGTGAACAATGATAGCAGAAATTGAAGGACTTTCCAGGCACTTGGATTATCTCATTTGATCCTAGTGACTCCAGGTAAGGGAGAGTCTTTAAAGGATTTATTCAGCTTCTCTCTCAGGCAGCTTTTGAAGAGCCTCTAAATGATGTTTAGAGATTCTTTCCCCTCCCCTAACCATTAATAGAATTAATCATTTCCTCCTCTTCATCATCCCCTTCAAGTTTGGGGCTAGGCACATGATGGAGGAACTGAGTTAAATAGTATATCTTATGCTTCTGGGTATGTCACAACTTCCCTGGGCCTCAGTTTCTTCATCTGTATAATGAGGCTAACTCTAAATCTCTGATCCAAAATTGTTTTTTCCTGGATACTAAGATCTGAGTTTGAGGAAACATTTCTCCACCTTTGAGGTAGAATATGATCAAACTATATGAACAAAGTCAAATATGAATCATTTATAGGAGACTACAAGAAGACACACAAAAGCTACAGTAAAAGAACCAAGGATACTCATCTTCAATTAATACTTCCATCACTCCAAATGGATCTAGGAAGGACTTTATTTGGGAAAATTCAAGAGAAGAGGGAATAGATCAGAAATTCCCTCTTCTTGGTAGTCTAGTCCTCTGGACTAGTCAATGTCCATTTTCCTACCTGGAATACAAAGACTAATGTTATATATCCTTTCCACAAATTGTTCAATGATAGTTAAGGGCGAATGATATAAAAAGATAACTGCTAACCTTCTCTAATAGAGGGGGGAGGGAGATTGTACAATAGGGTTGGAGAAAATCTCTAAAGGTTTAAAGAAGTAATGACTATTAATATTTTTAAAATTGTTATTTACCTTCCTATTCCCTTTTCCCAATAAACTCATTCCCCAGGAAAGAATAAGGATCAGATTCAGATAGCTAAGAAGAGAAAGCCCACAGAGTCAGGAAACTTAGAACCCAACTTCACACTTAATTAGGGGACACAAGAGGAGGGTTACCTAGGTTAATCAGGTAGGGAAAGAGTCAAGTGAATATTCCTGGGAAGAGAACCTGTTTCATTTAAGTTTCTCCTTTCCATGGAGTCTTGGAGGAGTGATAGATTTCCAGAGGACTAGACTAACAAGAATATGGAATTTCTAATCTATTCCCACTTCTCTTGAATTCTCCCAAATAAAGCCCTTCCTAGCAGCTGATCCATTGATGATACCTCTGGAAACCTATAATCTGCTAAATCACTGCTTAGCAATGATTAGGATGCTTTGGCTAGCTTGATTCCTGTGGACTTTGGGGTTTATCTGAAAAATAATGTAATGAAAAGAATTCTGGTTTTGGAGTCAGGGGACTTGAGCTAGATTCTCAGTTATTTTCCAATCTATATGATCCTGGCCAGGTGATTCTTTGGGCCTCGGATTATTCACCTATAAAAGAAGAGAGTTGGATTAGATTAGGAATTCTTAACCTGAGTCCATAAACTTTTTTTTGTTGTTTTTGCAAAGCAATGGGGTTAAGTGACTTGCCCAAGGTGACACAGCTAGATAATCACTAAGTTTCTGAGGTCAGATTTAAACTCAGGTCCTCCAAAGTCCAGGACCCATGCTCTTTCCATCTAGCAACCCTGATCCATAAACTTAAAAAAAAGTTGGTGCCTGATTTTGATATTATTGTTTTCTTTTGTAATCTTATGCATTTCTATTTTACACATTTAAATATTGTTCTGAAAAGGGGTCTGGGGTCCATGACACAAAAAAATTAAAAACTCCTGGAGTAGATGGTCCCTAAGTTCCCCTCCAGCTTAAAATCTTGGAAACTATTTGGAGAAAGGGTATAAATTTTGGGTAGCAAGCAAAATGACCTAGAAAGCCTAATGAAAGGAGATTAAGTTAGATTTTCCAAATATCAGTGACACTTAAGGGGATGGAACTCATGTCTAAAATATGGCTCTAGAAGGGTATACTTTATTGAAAAATAAATAGGGAGGGGAGAGCAAGGAAGGAGGGAGGGAATTTGGAACTCAATTTTTTTTAAATGAATGTAAAAATAGTTTTTACATGTAATTGGAGAAAAAAGAAAATACTTTAAAAAGAACATAAAACTAGTTTTTCAAAAGTTATCCTGTGCTTTGGAAAGATAATTTTTACATGAGGAAATCCAGGAATAAGAATAGCATGGTTGAAAGTATTTGGATGAAGATCAACAGTCAGTAATGTTATACTCTGAGCAAAATACTTAGACCGAGAGAAGAAATTGATGAGGACTTTGGGAAACTGGTCAAAGAACCAAGATAGACCTGATGGTTATCAATGGCACATCTTGATCTTTTAGGTTCAAGTCTTTCCCATATCATCAAGGCTCTTTAAGCAATAGAGTTTTGTTAGGCAACACACTTTCGACAGTAGGGTAAAGTTGACTTGTCTCTAAATGCTCTAATTGTCAGTATAATAATTTTATGGAGACAATCTTTGGACAGTATGCTAAAGCTAACCTGTAATTCAATGGTCCGTTCTCTTCAGCTCTGCAGCTGTACTCACCAGAACTCAAAGACTTTGGTTTTCCTGAAGCTGCTCAGCAGATCATGCCAGGCAGCATCCTTCATGGTCAGAACAAGAACAGTCTATTCTTCCTCGACCCTTAAACTTTTGTTCTTGATTAATGAAAACAGTCTTGGCAAATGCTTTCCCTTTGGTCTATCTTGTGCAGATCCAAGAATTTCACCTCTAGAAGCCTAATATGAATGTGATTGGCCATCCTCTTCATCATGACCCCAGTTCCAAACACCCCCCCCCCCCAAATAGAACTAGAGTCCTATTACCAGCTGAAGTATCCAGGCAATTTGAGTCTACTTTGAACACTCAGTTTTTCCAAAGTAAACACTTTGTCCTGTGGGACATTCAGCTAAGAGCATCAAGGGGTAAGGGCTGGGACAGGTGGTGACTTGCTTAGCAGCAGACTGCCAGAATTACCATGGCTGCTGGCACCAGATTTCCTCCAATGAATTCTCCTTAAAGGATTTCAAGTGTATTCACTTTAGTTTCAGGACTCCCAAAAAAACCCTGCATTATTATTTTTCGTCACTACATCCCCGGATTGGGAGAGAGTAATTTGTATGCCTGCTGCCTTCTTTGGCTGTGATAGCCATTTTTCAGGTTCCATCTTGGAACTCATGTTTAAGAAGGAGAGGACTACTGGGCATAGTCTGATATGCACTCTAGATTTGGAGAGTGGATTTCAAAGACAAAGGCAAGGTAGATTCTTATGACCTAATATTCTATAGGGTAATTATAATTATATAAATAAGGGATTGGAAGTTGTGAGGAATCAAAGTCAGAAAATATAGAAAAAAATTCCAATTAAAAAGAAAAGAGGAGTTCTCTTGTATTCATGGGGAATACAAACTGATCCACTTAGATCTCTAAAAGATAAGTAGGGAATATGGAAGTTGGGCAATAGTGGAGAATAAATACAAAAACCTGTCATCATCCTATAAAATAAGGGCAGAACTGCTAAGACTTAGAATTAGCCGAGATTTTCAAGGAATACTAAGGACAACAAAAAAAGTGTGACTTTTTAAATGTAATCTTGGCAAAAAGAAGAGACTCAAAAAGAAGGGATAGAACTGCTACCCAGTGAAAAAGATGGTGATAATGTATCTAAATGGTAAGCAGAGCTACTTAACACTAATTTTCCTTCTCTTTTCTCTGCCGAGAAGATGCTCTTTAAATAAATGGACAAAAATAAAGTGGCAAATAGGAAACTGAACCCAAATAGTGATAAGTACAGAAAACCTTCAGCTGCCTTAATCAGTCCAAATTACCAGCCCCACCCAAACTCCATTCCAAGATACTTAGAAGAACTGGCAGATGAGATTGTCGATCTTTCACCATTGATCTATGAAAAATAATGGGTAATTGTCAATATATCATAAGACTGAAGGATGTACTGATTTTCAAGAAAGGGAAAAGAAAGGAGTCTGTAAACTAAGGTCAGTCAACTTGAGTCTAATTCCTGACAAAATTCTAAAAGGGATGTCAAAGGAATGGTTGATGGGCATATAGAAAAGAAGATGGCCTTAACAAAGAACTAGTTCGTCTCAGCAAGAACAGGTCATTCCAGACTAACCTCATTTCTTTTCGGACAGGATTACTGATGTGATAAATTGGGGGAATGCTTTAGATTTAATCTACATAGATTTTAACAAAATGTTTGACAGAGTAACTTTTAGACAGAGATGTAGGTTAGATGAAAGTATAGTTAGGAAGTTTCAGAAGTGATTGAATAGCTCATGAGGCAGTCATTAATAGTTACATGTCAACTTAGAAATGTCAAAGATCTGTATTGTATAAGATTTTGGTCAGTGACTTGAATAAAGAAAAAGGTGGTTTGCTTTATCAAATTAGCAAATGATACAAAGCTGGAGGAAATAACCAATGTTTCTGATAACAGAGAGAATTCTAGAATAGTCTAGAATGTTGGGCCAAATCTAATAAGTTGCAATTTAATATGCATAAGTGTCAAATCTTATATTCAGGCTAAAAAATCAATTTCACAAATAAAAAAAACAAGGGATGCATGTCTATGCAGCAATTCATCTAAACTCATAATTGGGGGATTTTGGACAATAAGATCAATTTGAGCCAGCATTGTAATATGGATTCCAAAAAAGTGTAATGTGATATGAGATTACTTTAAAAAAGGAATAGTATCCAGGGTTGAGGAGATGTGAGTTCCATTATATTCTGTCCTGGACAAAGCATTATCCAGAGCATTATGTTCATCTCTGGCTGTCACATTTTATAAGGGACTTTGAAAGGCTGACAGCATCCAGAGGGAAGGATAGTGAAAAGCACTGAGAAATAGGGACCTTCCGTTCACTATAGGATTCCTATTCAAGTAGGTGATGATCTCTGAAGTTTTCAATTGTGAGATTCTGTGATTCCATCATCCTATGAAGTAAAAGGTGTCTTATCTCCACCCAAAAGTGCATAACCCAGAGAAGATTAACCCTTAAATAATTGTCAACAAACAATAAATAGTACTTATATACATCTGAATGACTGTATCCTTGATTTATGACTGGAAAGAAACCTTAGAGGGGAAGCATCATAGCACAATAGAAAGAGCAAAGGATTTGGAACAGAGAATCTTTTTTTGTTTGTTTGTTTTTAGTTTTTTGCAAGGCAAATGGGGTTAAGTGGCTTGCCCAAGGCCACACAGCTAGGTAATTATTAAGTGTCTGAGACCGGATTTGAATTCAGGTACTCCTGACTCCAGGGCTGGTGTTTTATCCACTATACCACCTAGTTATCCCTTGGAATAGAGACTCTTAATTCAAACCCTAGCACTTATAACGTTTATTTAACTTTGCACAAGTTTTTTAGCCACTTTGTATAAAATTAGGTTTGGTGTGCTAAATGCTTTTCTAAAATCCTTCTATTCTAAATCTATCATTCTATTCAAATCATAAGCTTTATATATGAACACACCATCATTTCACAACACATAAATTAGTCAAATGAGTTATATCTGTTATGTGTGACTTTATAGTATAATGATGTAAACATTTTTCATTTCATGTTCTATATTTCAATGAATCTGTGATTCAATGCATGTTGGCCTCTACCAGTTCAAACTGAAATCCATCCACGTCTTCTTTCTGTAAAATTCTAACTCCAGGTTTTCCAAAAAGCTTTTACAGAGGATCTGCCCAGGGTGCTGAAGGTCTTCCACTACCATAGGTCTTTTTTACATTTTGTGAATACAGGGGAAAGCTTCTGTCTGTCCATCTTTTATCTTTTACTTTCACCATAGGACTGATTTATCTCTTCTTTGAATCACAATTTTCTCAGTAGATAAAGCTTGTGCCTTTTTTTTTTGAGTGGGTTATCACTGGATATATGGAATTTCCTTTTAACAAACTATATACATACATATTTATATACTTTTACATACTGTGTTTTCCTTTGATAGCCCTCTTTTTTGTATTTTAATCAATCTGCAAGACAATTATATTATTTAGCCTTTATTTGGACAGGTTCTTTAATTTAATGATCAGCTTTTTTTTTCTTTAATATGTTTACACACATTTTATAAACTTCTGAATTGGGGCAGCTATGTGGCATAATGGATAGAGCACTAGCCCTAGAGTCAGGAGGATCTGAGTTCAAATTTGGTCTCAGACACTTAATAATTACTTAGCTGTGTGACCTTGCGCAAGTCATTTAATCCCAATGCCTTGCAAAAATTAAAAAAAAAACAACTTCTGGATTGTGATTTCTTAGGTGTAGAAAATTCTTAGTGAAGAAACATACTCTACCAATACAGATTAACAACTAATCTGAATTTTTTAGCCTTTAAAAGAACTCAAGTGGGATAGTGGATGTCAGAGGCAAAACTTCAGTTTACTTGCATTTATTGACCCTGATATCAGGTTCTTGAGTCATGTCCACTCCTCATACTGTTCCTAATTTTCAATTTATAACAAGGTTACAGTTCCTGAATTTGGGTTTTCTGTGACAATTTTACAAGTCTTTATATCTTAGAAATAAAATATTGAGCAAGATTCCTGGCTTATTTTTTTAAGACTGCATCTTGAAATAAAAATTAAAAAGTTGAAACTAATTGTTAGGTGAAATAAAAGAGTCCCTCACTTTATGTCCTTTTAATCCTGACAGGTAGACCTATGTAACCCTAATCTTGCAGGACCCAAACTGGCCGCAGGCATAGAGACTGAAAGAGCAGTTTGGTGGTACAGCGATAGAGCGCCAGCCCTGGAGACAGGAAGACCTACGTTTAAATCCTGCCTCAGATACTTACTAGTAGTGTGATCCTGGGTAAATCACTTAATCCTATTTGTCTCAATTTCCTCCTCTATTAAAGGAGCTGAAGAGGAAAATGGCAAATCAGTCCAGGATCTTTGCCAAGAAAACCCTAAAGGGAGTCACGAAGAGTCACACAGGACTGATATGACTAGATAACCACAACATGGAGATTTAAGGAGCTTTCTTTCCTCAGGCTAAGTCTAATTCAGTCTTGCTGTTGGTCCTTCTCTGAATCTTGGCATCTCGTAGTCTACTGGTGGCTGAGACCCTGTTCTTGTATCTCTGGAATCTGATCCCTTTTTGACCCAAGGAGATTTCGTCCTATGGAGGTTAATTCAACTGCTTCTGATCACACAGATAGTCAGGATTCCCATCCACACTCCATGACTTTCCACTAGGCCACACTGCTTCTCCAGTGATGAGGATCACCAAAGTTGGTTACTTCCTTATGAAAAGTCATTGATCTATGCTGGTGCCATTATGAAGATGATTTATCAGTATGTGCAGTTTAATTCAACATTCATTACAAAAGATTAAAAAAATAGAAAAAATTCTGTAAAGTACTTGGCAAGATTCTTTCATTTCAGAGTCAGGCAAATCTGAGCTTGCATTACACTGTAGACATATGACTCTGGACCTCAGTTTCCTACATGCAAATTGAGTGAGTTTATTTGGATTCAAAGTCCTCTAAAATCCCATGCCTTTTAAATTTATAATCCTATGATCCTTTGATTGATGCTCAGTGAACTGTGTGAAAATGAGCCCTGGGGAGGACAACAAAAATCACATTAGAGAATGTGTTTTAAGAACACAAAATGGAAGAGGACAGAGGTGTGTATGCTCCTAAGAAACTGCATTTCTGTCTATACATCCTTCAAGAATGGAATTGGGGGGGGGGGCGGCTAGGTGGCGTAGTGGATAAAGCATCGGCCCTGGAGTCAGTAGTACCGGGGTTCAAATCTGGTCTCAGACACTTAATAATTACCTAGCTGTGTGGCCTTGGGCAAGCCACTTAACCCTGTTTGCCTTGCAAAAACCTAAAAAAAAAAAAAAGAAAAAAGAATGGAATTGGAAGGTGCTATATGTGATGAACACCCAAGAAGTAAGAGGAGCAAAGCATCCAGGATGAAGATAGGGATGATCCTATGGTTCTCTGGCCTAATCAGACCACATCTGTGGTCCAGTGTTCAGTTCTGGTCATTTTAGGAAGATATTGATAAATTGGAGAACACGCGGAGGAAGGTAACTACTAAGATGATAAAAACCCTCGAGTTCATATAATATGGAGATCAGTTGGAGAAATGGAAAATTGGAGAAATAGCCTAAAGAAGAGAAAAACCCAAATTAAAGGAGAATCTTGTCTTGGTGATTGTCATCACATATTTAAAAGAGCAACATCTGGCAAAAACATTAAATGTATTCTACTTGTCCCCAAGAGACAGAACCAGGGCAATGGGTAGAAACTGAAAATAGGCAAATTTCAGTTTTGCAAAGGAAAAAGAAAACTGTCCTAACACTTAGAGGTGTCCAAATGTGGAATGGGATGTCTCAGCAAGAGACTGGTTCTTTCTCCTGAAGTTTATAGAACAAAGGCTGGATGAACTCTTATTGGCTCTCCTGTCTGACAGAGTCATATTCTGGTATTCGTTGAACCAGATATTGCACTCAGCCTAAGATGCTGATTCTGTGCCTTACACTTGGCGTCTAGAATTGCTCAATGGTTTACAATATAATTAGGCCTTTACTCACTGCTGAGGCTGCCTTTTGCTTTTGCTTTCAGTGGAACCAGTCAAAAGGTAAATAGCTTATCTGACAAAGTGGTGAAAGAGGGAGGTTTAGGGCTGCCTTCAGGCATTCAATAAACATAAATTAGAGCATTTAGAGGAAGAAAAACCATCCTCAAATGACTCCATGGTAATTCTGGACACCGAAGCAAAAATTTCTGAAAGGACAGCCTTACTCAATCAGCAAGTATTTACTTGGTATATATTTGTGCTGGTCCCTTGCTAAACCCTATATGATGTCAGAGAAGTCTAATGCAATGTCTTTACTCTCTAAGAATTAATTCCTATGAATGTCCTATAAACTACGAAAATTGGGGTGATTGCTTGTGTTCATGAAAATTATAAACAATAAATTTGAAAAGAAAAAAGAACTTGATTATATGAAGAACTAATGGATTGGGGGGGGCAGCTAGATAGTGCAGGGGAGAGAGCACTGGCCCTAGAGATTAAGGGGGACACTGAACACTTACTTAGCTGTGTGACCTTGGGCAAGTCACTTGATCTCATCTTGCAAGAACTAATGGATTGGTGTCTAGTTACTTATTGGTTCTTTACTTTCCCTGTCCTTTCTATTCTCCTGATGCTATTTTTCAGATTTAAGGATTAGGACTATGGGTTTGTCTTTGCTATAAACAGGAGAGTCAAGAAGAGGGAGAGATGATGTAGTTTGTTATGACATTCGGGAAGCTGGAAATGTGATATAAAAAAAAGAAAATGTGATATTAGCACTAAGGTATAAGATTTTCAATGAAATTGGGATTCAGAGATGTTCATGGAATGTTAGAGCTAAAAAGGAACGTAGATATTGTCCAGTCAAGTCCATTTTGCTAAGGAAACTGCAATTGTAAGAGATCAAGATCCCAGCTGGTTATCTACTGAGAGGTTCCTGAGACTAGGAGTCTCCTCCATCATTTAGGAGAGAGTATAGAGAAAAGAATCAGGTTTTTGTCAGACCCTTGGGGAATACATACATTTAACCAGTGGAGGAAGAACTGGCAAAGAGACTGGCAGAACAGGAGGGAGGCAGTGGGAAAACTGGATGGTTCAGAGAGCAATCTAGGAAGGAGAATATTTCTTGGATTGAGAGGGTGTTTGTCTCTGGTGATGAGACCCATGTAGAAAGGACATGGGGAATGAGATTGAAAAAAGGCCATAGGATTTGGTGATTGGGGGTGACTAGCTCTGCCAATGATCTTCCCAAAGTATGATTCTGACCATGTCACACCTACTCCATAAAATCCAGTGATACCATTTTGTTCCTAGGATCAAATATAATCTCTGCTTAGGTTTTAAAGATCTTCACAATCTGGTCCCAATCTACCTTTTAAAATTTATCATACATTACTTTTTCTATACTTTATATTCAATCAACTTGAAGCTGTAGCTTATCAACACTCTGGCTTCCTTCTCCACTACTTTGTAGAGTCAGTCCCTCATGCTCTCATCTTGATTACTTCCTTAGAATTCATTCCCTAACTCTTTCCTGATCCTGAGGTGGCTAATGTCTTCCTTCTGAAAATTAACCAGATAGATAGATAGATAGATAGATAGATAGATAGATAGCTATAGATATAGATATAGACATAGACATAGACATAGATATAGATATGGATATGGATGTGGATATGGATATGATATAGATGATATAGATATAGATATAGATATAGATATAGATATAGATATAGATATAGATATAGATATGGATATGGATATGGATATGGATATGATATGGATATGGATATGGATATGGATATGGATAGATGTATAGACATAAACACATATACATATATATTTATATTTAGTGATGTACTTGCTATCTTCCCTCTCTCCCCCACTCCCATCCCCCACCTAATAGGATGGAAGCTCTTTGAAGGTTGGTGGAGAGAGCTCTAGCTCTGGAATCAGGAAATCTTGAGTTCCAATCCAACCCCAAACAAACACTAGTTGTATAACTCTTTTAACCATTATCTGCCTTAGTTTTCTCAACTGTAAATTGAAGATCATATCAACACCTTTCCCTCCCAGAGTTGTTGCAAGGATAAAGTAAGATAATATTTGTAAAAAGTGCCTAGCTCAATATTTGACATATAGTAGGTGCTTTACAAATGATTATTCTTCCTCTGTAAGCAGGAGCCCCCAGGGCATGAGCCCATTGAGCTGAGGGAGGGGAGTGAAGAGAGAGAGAGACTGCAGAGCTCTGTCCTCTGCCCCTGGAACAGGACTCTGGGGCTCTGACCACATTCAGATCCTGATCGCAGTCTAGGCTCCCCCACAGAACAGCAGGGCCCCCCCCCACCTCAGCCCTGTGGCAGAGGGGGGCGCTTATGGTCATTCACAGACCAGGAGGGAGGACAGAGCCTCACACACTGAGACCCTTGTGGGAGTGTCCCCGAAGCTCAGGAAGCACCCCAAAAAACAAGCTTAGGCTGGGAAAATGAGCAAGCAAAGAAACAAGAGGAAAACCATTGAGAAATATTTTGCAAATGAGCCCAAGAAGGATCAAAATACTCAGTCTAAAGATGAGGAAGCACAAGCTCCTGCATCTAAAGACTCCAAGAAAAACAGAAATAGGGCTCAGGCTATGACAGAGCTCAAAAAAGACTTTGAAAATCAAATGAGGGAGTTGGAAGAAAAACTGGGAAAAGAAAGGAGAGAGATGCAGGAAAAACATGAAAATGAAGTCAGCAGCTTAGTCAAGGAAATCCAAAAAAATGCTGAAGAAAATAGCATGCTAAAATCCAGCTTAGGGCAAATGGATGAAACAATTCAAAAAGTTATTGAGGAGAAGAATGCTTTAAAAAGCAAAATTAGCCAGATGGAAAAAGAGATAAGAAAACTCTCTGAGGAGAACAAATCCTTCAGACAAAGAATAGAATTCAGGGAGATTGATGAATTTACCAGAAATCAGGAATCAATACTTCAAAACCAAAATAATGAAAAATTAGAAGAAAATGTGAAATATCTCATTGAAAAAACAACTGATATGGAAAACAGACTTAGGAAAGATAATTTGAAAATTATTGGAATACCTGAAAGTCATGATCAGAAAAAGAGCCTTGACATCATTTTCAAAGAATTACTACAGGAAAATTGCCCTGAAATTCTAGAAGCAGAAGAAGCAGAGGGCAAAATAGAAATGGAGAGAATCCACTGATCCCCCCGAGAAAGAGATCCCAAAAAAACAACCCCTAGGAATATTATAGCCAAGTTCCAGAACTCCCAAGTCAAAGAGAAAATATTACAAGCAGCCAGAAGGACACAGTTTAAATATGGTGGAGCTGAAGTCAGGATCACACAGGACTTAGCAGCAACTACATTGGAAGCTCGTAGGGCTTGGAATATAATATACCGGAAGGCAAAAGAGCTTAGAATGCAGCCAAGAATCAATTACCCAGCAAGGGTGAATGTCCTCTTCCAGGGAAAAAGATGGACTTTCAATGAACTAGGGGAATTTCAAATGTTCCTGTTGGAATGGCCAGAACTGAACAGAAGGTTTGATCTTAAGATACAGGACTTGGGAGATTGGAGGAGAAGGGGAAAATATGAGGGACTTGATGATGATGAACTGCATGTATTCCTGTATAGAAAAATGACACTGATAATACTCATATGAACCTTCTCAGTTAATAGAGCAGGTAGAGGGAGCTTTTATAGTTGAAGCACAGGAGAAAGCTGAATTTGAAGATAAAACATTGTGTAAAAATGGATTCAATAGAAAAAAAAGGGAAATGTAATGGGAGAAAGAAAAATAGAGAGGTGGAATAGGCTAAGATACTTCACATAAAAATATTTTTATTACAATGAGCTATTGCAATGATATGGAAGTGGGAAAGGGGGAATGAGAGAAACTTCGCTCTCATCAGAGGTGGCTAGGAGAGGAAACAGCATATATACACAATGGGGTATACACATCTGGAGTAAGAAGGAGGGGGGCAGGGGGAAGGGGGGGGGGAATGTGAGTGATGGAGGAGAAGATGGACCATGAGGGGAGAGTGGTTAGTTATAACACATTTTCTTTTTTTACTTCTTGCCAGGGCCCTGGGATTGGAAGGCCTGTCCAGGACCATGGGGCTAGGTGGATTCTGGGCCTAAGGGGTGGTATGGGGGCTCAGGGCCTCTGGGCCCCAGAGCCGGGGGTCTGTCTGCTGCGCCACTCAGCTACCCTACAGGAGAGTCAGAGTGAAAGGAGAGAGAAAATATAGTACGTGGTAGTGGAGAAATACGAAAGGAGGGAGTTGCGATCAGCAATGGCAACGGTGGAAAGATATGGAAGTAACTTTTGTGATGGACTTATCATAAAGAATGTGATCCACCCATGACAGAGTTGCTGGTGTTGGAACAAAGACTCAAGCACATTTTTTATTATTATTATTATTTTTTTGGGGGGGTACAGTACAAATGGGGCTGGGTGGCCTGCCTGGGGCTGCATAGCAGGGTGATTGTTGGGTGTCTGAGGCCGGATTTGGACCCAGGTGCTCCTGGCTCAAGGGCCAATACTCTGTCTGCCACCTAGCCACCCCTACTATTATTACTATTTTATTTTATTTTGGGTCTTTTTTTTCTTTTTTTTTTTTTTTTGGTTTTTGCCGGCCAGTGGGGTTCAGGTGGCTTGCATGTCACATGGCTGGGTGATTGTTGGGTGTACGGGGCTGGGGCTGGATGTGGGCTCGGGTGCTTGTGGCTCCAGGGCTGGTGCTCTGTCCATTGTGCCACCTGGCCATACCCACAATTATTACTATTTTTTTATTTTAATTTTTTTTCTCTCTCCCCTTTACTTTATCACTCAAGCAAGTCTATATTTATGGGGGGGGGGGGAGGGGGTATTTCGTTTACTCTTAGAAGAATATTTTATTAATGTATTAAAAACATTATTTGTACAAAATGAGAATAAATATTAAAAAAAAGAAATACTTATGGAGGAATAGAAGACTACTGATACTAACATTGTTTGGAGTGATGTAAGTTGTCCTTTGTGAATCCTGTTCATGCAGGGAAGGAGGGGCATGAAGTTAGACAGACATCTAAAGAGAGACTGATTAACATCCTTGAGTTTAGCCACTGACTCCAAAAGAATTCCTAACCTAATCTGGAACTTCATCATGTCTCACTGAGCTCATAATAACAACTTCCAAATTTCATTCCCCAGATCTAGTCTTTTAGTTTTTCCTATTCTAATCTATCCTGATGATAAAATTATTTTCTTTAAGTGAAGATCTGACCATGTGACTTATCTATTTAATCAATCCTAGTGGTTTCTTATTTTCTCTAGGATAAAACATCAACTCCTTTGTTTAGCTTTTAAAGCCCTTTAAAAAAACATAATCCTAGGTGGCGCAGTGGATAGGGCACCGACCCTGGAATCAGCAGTACTTGAGTTCAAATCCAGCCTCAGACGCTTAATAATTACCTTGCAAAAAAAAAGTATATATCTAAGTCTATGTCTATGTCTAATCTATATCTATCTATCTATCTATCTATCTATCTATCTATCTATCTATCTATCTATCTATATCTTTCCTGCCTTACTGGGTATCACTTCTTGAGAAAAAATAGCTGGATCTCCATTGCTCATATGCAACAGTTTCATCTTTGTTCCTTTCCACTGGACATCCTACATGCTGAATGCACTCCCTTCTTTACTTTCTCTCATAAAGGTCCTCTTTTCCTTTAAGATGCAACCCAAGAAACATATTTTGCATGAAATTTGGCAGGGCAGGGGTGGTGAAAGATGAAATGACTTAGGAAACCCTCATGACTTCTCTTTCCCCCTAAGTCTGACTCCTCACCAAGAGGGTCAGCGCCCTGTGGGCAGAGACATGCTCTTCTTTGGAGCAAGAAAGGAAGATTAGCCTGCTGGTCTGTGTAGAAGGGATTGGTTTGGCTAGTGGGGATGAACTGTAGGCAATTCATCATACTCAAATAATTGACTGAGAGGCTTTCTTGTAACTGTATATAATTTGTTGATTATTCCCAGAAAGTTATTTTAAATAATTCCTTTCTAACCTGTGCACTGAAAACTGATTTCCATTTAAATTCAATGCATATATGGTTTTAAAAAATACATATCCTGGGTAGGTGATGCAGTGGATAGAGCATTGGCCCTGGAGTCAGGAGGACCTGAGTTCAAATCCAGCCTCAGGCACTTAATAATTACTTAGCTATGTGGTCTTGGGGAAGCCACTTAAACTTCATTGCCTTAAATAAATAAAAATTATATATATATATATATATATATATCCAAAACTGATTTTTTTAAAAATAATTTTTATTGATATCTTCTGTTTTATATCATCCAAATTTCCTCAGGGTCTCTCCTTTTCTCTCCTCCTAGAGAATCAGCCCATATAACCAAGAATCTCCTCAACTTGTTGCATCTGCCAAGTTTTTTCCCTGAAGAATTCAGTCATTGAGCCTTTTCCCTGGGCTGCCAGTTTCCTCTAGTTATGTCTCATTTTCAGCCTGCCCCAGATACTGAGATAAGAAAAGGAAGCTGACTCTAGACTTTCTTTGGACTCATTGGGCATCTTTGTAAACTGCCCTTGATGTTAAGTGTTTCTTTATAGGCAGCTTAGGGTAATCCGAAGCTGCATGGTACAGGGGAATGAGCACTCAATCTCAAGGACCAGGAGGACCAGCTTTCCTATTTATCCTCTATGTGACTTGGAACAAATCATTCATTGCCTCATTTTCCTCATCTGTAAGACAAAGGAGAATAGGTTAAATTAGTGGAATCAAACTCTAATAGAAATGGGAGTCACTAAACCACAAATAAAGAGATCTTTGTGTGCTTACACATTGACTCAGAAAACCAAAATTGGAAATTATCTATGTTTTACGGTATTTTTATTTGTTTTGTGAAATGTCTCCCAATTACATTTTAATCTGGTTCAACTGCTCTTAGGAGTAGCACCAGCAATATTTTGCTGGGGCTGGTAATCATCTGGCTAGATAACTTGTATGATTCTATGATCCCATGTCAGTTTTCTGAACTCTTCTTTCTCCTTACTCCAAGGATTTAAAAATGTTTTGTTTTTGTTTGTTTGTTTTTTCGGTCTGGTTATTCATCTTTCTGGCTAAATGTTCTCTATATGCTTCCTCCTTCCCTCTCCCTCTCCATTCTGGACCTTTTCCTTTGCCAACTCTCACTAAAGAACAGGATTTCACTGAAAATCCCATCTAAAATCAGGATGCTTTGTTTCCCCTGAGGATATTGAGAAGTAGTCTTTCGAAGATATTCACCCCTGTGAACATCCAGATGTGCATTTTAGTTAATTAAATAAGTCCTGCTGAAGTGTTCTAAGAGATCTTTGAAATACTCACCCTGCTATTTCTACATATACCAGACCTTAGCATATTGTGAGGATTGTGAATTCTTTGACCTGGAACAAAATCAATTTGGAATAGTGATAGTTGGGGGGCAGCTAGGTGATGTAGTGGATAGAGCACTGGCCCTGGAGTAAGGAGTACCTGAGTTCAAATCTGGCCTCAGACACTTAATAATTACCTACATGTGTGGCCTTGGGCAAGTCAGTTAACCCCATTGCCTTGCAAAAACCTAAATAAATAAGTAAATAAATAAACAAAAAATAAGCAAATGAATAAATGATTAAATAAATGAATGAATGAATGAATAGATAAATAAATGAATGAATGAATGAATGATTGAATGAATGAATAGAGTAGTGATAGTAGTTGTAGTGGTGGTAAGGCAGAGACTAATCTAACTGTAGATGTGGCTATGTCATGAGGGCAGGAATCTAACCCATGTTCCCTTGGTTACTGGAGAAGAAAGTGGATCTAATAAAAATATATTAAACCGACAAGACCCTGGAGGTCATGGAAGGATTGGACCATAGAGAACTTACTGAAGCATGAGAATGAGTTATGAATCAGAGTCAATGGTATTTCTTTTTACTACCTAGGGAGAAAGTGCCTCCTTCTCATCCCTTAGCCTTCCTTGAAGTATTCATACCCTTGGGAAGAATTCTGATCACTCCACTCTAGTTATATGAGAACCTCACCCAGAGATGTACTGGCCACCAAGAGAATGGGGGAGCAAAGCAAAACTTCCTGTCCTGATACAGGTTTTCCTGTGCCCATTCAGGCTCCCAGGGGGTTGACATGATGCTCATCCTTTGAGAGAGATGCGTTTTAGGAGCAAGAAGTGAGTTTTCCAATGGCACTTTAACAGAAACCAACATAGGTTTCCATATGGGTTGTACATGGTACCTGATACTGCACTTCCTATCTGCCTTTTTGTTTTCAGTCATTTCCAAAATGGTTAGAAAAAGAACAAAGCTCCACTTTGGGGACTCAGCAGAAAATCAAGAGAAGCCACCACTCCTTCATCCATAGGGAACAAACCTTAAGCAGTTGAAGGTTACTGAGTTTGGGGAATATGCTTACAACTCCAGGGCTGGGAGCCAATCACCTAAGGGTGCTGCCAAGCCCTGCCAAGAATATGGCTGCTTTGGACAACTCCGAGAAAGTCAATGTGTGGCCATGCTCTGCCCTCTGAAGTGTTTTTATTACTGTAAACATTTCTAGCTTGCCAAGTCAGATGCTTGTAATGTCCTTCTTTATGGCCATGGGTGTAGTAATGATCTTTCAGCAGTAACATAAATGATTGCTCAGGTGAAGTTTTGCTGCCTGGTTTGTTCTCATCTCCCCTACTTAACATTCACAGTGTCATCATCTCTAGATCTGGATAGGAACTCGAGAGATCAACTGGTTTATAAAGAACTTAATTAAAAAGTAAGATAAATTAAATAAAAATGCTCAATAAAGAGAAGTCTACCATTTAAATAACAAAGCCAGGAAGGATGAGTGTCATAGGAGTTTATAGGAGGGAGAGATGATGGGCGATTGGGGAAGGCTTCCTGGAGGAGACAGATCTTGACTTTGATCTTGAAAATAGGGATGGCTGGAATAAATGGAGAAAAGGGAGAAGGATATTCAGTTATTCCACCAACTTATAATCAGGAGTTATTTTCCAATTCTATTACTGAAGAATAGAATGAAAAACAGATGTTAATAATTCTAGAATCTGTAACTTCACCTGTAGGAGTGAATCCCTCTACAGTGCAGATTGCAACCTTTCTATACCTTAGAAGAGGTTCTTCATGAGCAACTATGTCCCCCTCCTCCCCCCAAAAAATTGATCACTAGAGAAGTTGTGGTCAACCCTCTGATGATGGTCTTCCTTCACTCAGTGAGGCTGATTTTCAGATTACAGTCACACAATCAGTTGTCATTCCCATAATCAATAAATTTCTAGCTAAGTATGACCTGCCAAAGCTTGCATTGTGTAAGTGTACATTATAAGAGCCTTGGGTCTTTGAAAGATGACTTTAATCAAGGATCTCACTATAGTCAATGTCCATAGGCTTAGTAATCTAATGTCACAACACTTAGATGACCTTTGGTATCTGGTTTAATGACCTCTTTTTACAAATGAAGACTTTGAGGTCTAGAGAGGTTTTAGTGATTTGCTGAAAGTCACATAAGTAATAAGCATCAAAACTGGGATTTGAACCCAGGATTTCTATCTCCAGATTCAGCACTTTCCTCACTAAATTGTTCATTTTTCAGTCATGTCTGAATATTGATGCCAGCATTTGGGTTTTTCCTTGTTAGAGTTGTTGGAATATTTTACCATTTCCTTGTCCAGCTCATTTTATGAAAGAGGAACTGGGGCAAACAGTTAAGTGGCTTGCCCAGGGTCACACAGTAAATGTCAGTGACCAGATTTTAACTCAGAAGAGAAGTCTTGGGGCGGCTAGGTGGTGCAATGGATAGAGCACTGACCCTGAAGTCAAGAGAACTTGAGTTCAAATCCGACCTCAGATGCTTAATTATTACCTAGCTGTGTGACCTTGGGTGATCCCATTGCCTTGCAAAAAACCAAACCAAAACAAACAGAAGAAGAGTCTTCCTGCCTTTAAGTCCAATACTCTATCCACTATGCCACCTAGCTGGCATTCTCACTACATTAAGCTGCTATAAATTGAGATTTGAAATCCATCCTGGATTTAATGAACTTGACAATGTTGCAAATGAAACTGTTCTCCTAAACCAGCGAAATCCTAACAGTGAAACTCCTATGTGCTGACCACTGTACTAAGCCCTGAGGGTAAAGAAAGGCAAACACAGCCCCTGCCCTCAGGGAGCTTACTGTTTAGTGAGAGACAATATGCAGAAAATTATATGCTGTACCTAGAAGACTTCCAATGTAAATTAGAAGATGATCTCCAAGAGAAGGTGCCAGCCATCGAGAGGACTAGGAAAGCCTCCAGGACAAGAGGTTATGTCTAGTGAAATGATCTCAAATGGATTTGGGAAGAAAATGTTTCAGTTTTTGGTGACTGCTGAGGATGCTGCCTTTGCCCTTATCCACTGGCTTCTAGTTACAGAATTGAGGCCTAGGAGGGACTTCAGAGGTCATTTTTCTTTCTTTTTTTTTTTTTTACAGATGTGGAAAATGAATGAGAGAAATTAGACGGAGATGACTTGACATTCAAAACTTAGCTTATCTGACTCCAGAGCTAGAATAATTTTCACTACATTCCATTGCCTCCCCAGTAAGAGGCCATGGAGAAGGTGCCAAAACATTTTTATGTTTATAAAGAAAGAGTGTAAAATAAATTAGTCAACCCTGGGGGACAATACATCTAGAAATAAGTAAATGTGCAGGTGTTCAAATATAGCTCATCACTTTAAATTCAATTTTTCCCCAGTTCAACAAGCAAAGGACTGACCTAAGCATTGGTGATACAAAGACAAACAAAAGAGTAACTGCTCTCAGGGAGCTTGTGTTCTTTTGGGGCACATGGCATGTGTGCTTTACAGAGAAGTAAATACAAAGCCTAGGCAAAAGGGTACCAAAGAATCCTAAAAGGAGAGTCCATTGAAAATAGGCCAAGGGGGACTCAGTGCTCCTCTGGCAAAGGATTCATCCATAACCTTTGAGAAAAACATTTCTAAAATCCAAGTTACAGGCAATTGTGATCATTTGAATTTTTTCTGTTCAAGCCAAAATTTTACAGTAGGATTTCCCCATCCCAGAATTCAATGAGGTGCTCTTTGACTTCTTTCCCTCTGGCATCCATGTTTATTTGCTCTGTTTTGGAGAGGGAATGAGTCACAGGCAGTTGCCATAAGCCGAAGCTCTAAAGAAACAGGCCCAGCCCAGACGTGTCTCTGCCCATGGCTCCATTGTGCTGACTTGTAGCTCTTCCCCCTTGGCCCTAAACTCCTTGTCGTGCTCTGTGGCTGCCCTCTTGCAGTCTTAGGGCAGCATTCCTTCTTAGGGAGTCATTTAAAGTTGGACTGGAGGCTGGACCCCAGCTGCTCTCCAAGGTCATTACCATTATGGTAGTCCAAAACCCTGTCACTTCTATGACCCATGACAAAGATTCCCAATCTGCCTTGAAGTTTTAGGAAGATCCAAGAGGGGTTAAGGAAAGAAACTTAGTGAGCAATCATCAATAAGGAAAGGTAGAATAGCCCAAGTGTTGCACAGTAATCTCACAGCCTTGTGGAAGAGAAAAGTAGACTTACCTTTCTGCTCAGAGATTTGAGGGTGCCAGCTCTCTTGTTTTTGGTACCTTTACTTCTGTTCCCATATCCCTCCAGCACTGCTCCCTTCTCTTTATATGAGATCTTCCCTACAATTCCCTTGATTGGCCCAAAGTCCTCTTCTTTCTGCCTTCATAATAGAGGCTCTTTGGTTCCTTCTCTGGTCTGTCTGTCTTCCTGCCCCCTCTGAAGGAGTTTTCCCTCCAAGTCAGAGTCCTAATTCCCCTCTCCTTGACACTGATAACTCCTGCATCTGCCTCTCCATGTCCAATCCATGCTCCCATTGCATGGCCTCAAATTCAACATATCTGAAATTGAATGCATCTTCTAAGAACACCCTTCTTTCTTCCACCACCCTTCATATTTTCCCTCCCCCAAATCCCTCCCTAATCCCAATTTCTGTTAATGGCATTCTATTCTCCCAAGCTTAAAGTGCCAGAATCATCTTTGACTCGATGTCTCTTGCCATACATATCAGAATGAAGAGAAAATTGTCAATCTACCAATCAATTAAGCAACAAACATTTGTCTATTTTGTGGCAGAGACACTGTGACAAAGTTTGGAAATACAAAGAGAGGTACAACAATGTCTCTGACCTCAAGAAGTTTATAATCTAATGGTGGCAACAATATGTAAACAAATATATACCAAACCTGCTATATACCGGATAAATAGGAAATAATTAATAGAGGGAAGACTCTTGAATTAAGAGAGGGTGGAGAAGGCTTCCAGGGTCCAAGACAACTACAAAGCATGGGGTCTGGAAGACAGAAAGTGTAGTTGGTCCTGCTAGCTGCCAAAATGGAGCAGTTGAAAAGAGTTTGTTTAATTTTATACACATTGACTGTAAGGTGATTGGAGGTCCTCAATTAGTGATTTAGCATCGGAAGAGACCTCAGAGATCATCAAGAGTAATTCAAAAATATTATAGATGGGGAAACCAAGGCACAAAAAATTAAATAACTTTAACTTCAGACAATACAAAATACCTAGGAGTCTACCTGTCAAGGCAGACTCAGAAACTTTTTTGAAAACAATTACAAAACACTTCTCACATAACTGCTCATGGATAGGCTGAACAAATATAATAAAAATGACAATTCAAACAAAATTAAACTACTTATTTAGTGCTCTACCAATCAAAATTCCAAAAAATTACTTTAATGAGTTGGAAAAAATTGTAAGTAAATTCATATGGAGAAATTAAAAGTCAAGAATCTCCAGGGATTTAATGAAAAAAAGTGCAGAAGAAGGTGGCTTAGCCCTACCACATCTAAAATTATATTATAAAACATCAGTCATCAAAACTGTCTGGTATTGACTAAGAAATAGAATGGTGGGGGCAGCTAGGTGGCGAAGTGGATAGAGCACCGGTTCTGGAGTCAGGAGTACCTGAGTTCAAATTTGACCTCAGACACTTAATAATTACGTAGCTGTGTGGCCTTGGGCAAGCCACTTAACCCTATTTGCCTTGCAAAAAAAAACAAACCTAAAAAAAGAGAAAGAAATAGAATGGTGGATCAATGGAATAGACTAGGTGTAATAACAGGAAATGATTATAGTAATCTGCTGTTTGATAAACCCAAAGAGTCCAGCTATTGGGATAAAAATTCTCTCTTTGATAAAAACTGCTGGGAAAATTAGAAGTTTGTATGGAAGAAACTTAGATTAGATCAACACCTCACACCCTATACCAAGATAAGATCCAAATGGATACAGGATCTAGACATAAAAAACAATATTATAAGCAAACTAGAAGATCAAGGAGTAGTTTACCTGTCAGATCTATGAAAAGGGAAGCAGTTTATGACCAAGGAAGAGATGGAGAACACCATTAAAAACAAACTAAATGATTTTGGTTACATTAAATTAAAAAGCTTTTGCACAGACAAAACCATTGTAACCAAGATCAAAAGAAATGTAGTAAATTGGGAAACAATTTTTATGACTAGTGTTTCTGACAAAGGACTCATCTCTAAAATATACAGAGAACTGATGTAAAGGCAATTTACAGATGAGGAAATCAAAGTGATCCATAGTCATATGAAAAAATGCTCTAAATCACTAATTATTAGAGAAATGCAAATTAAAGTATCTATAAGGTACCAACTCACACCTCTCAGCCTGGACAATATTACCAGAAAGGATAATGATCAGTGTTGGAAGGGATGTGGGAAATCTGGGACACTAATACATTATTGGTGGAGCTGTGAACTCATCCAACCTTTCTGGAGAACAATTTGAAATTATGCCCAAAAGACAACAAAAATGTGCATACTTTTGATCCAGCAACACCACTATTGGGTCTATACCCTGAAGAGATTATGAAAAAGGGTAAAAACATCACTTGTACAAAAATGTTCATAGCAGCTCTGTTTGTGGTAGCAAAAAAATTGGAAACTGAGGGAATGTCCTTCAATTTGGGGAATGGCTTAACAAACTGTGGCATATGTATGTGATGGAACACTATTGTTCTGTTAGAAACCAGGAGGGATGGGAATTCAGGGAAGCCTGGAGGGATTTGCATGAATTGGTACTGAGTGAGATGAGCAGATCCAGAAGAATATTGTATACCCTAATCGCAACATGGGAGTGATGACCAACCTTGATGGACTTGCTCTAACCAATAGGGCAACAATCAGGCACAATCTTAGGATATCTGTGATGGAGAATTCTGTCTGTATCCTGACAAAGAATTGTGGAGTTTGATCAAAGACTATTGCCTGTAATTTTAAACAATGTTATCTTATTATGTAATTCTGCTATATCACATACTATATGTTTCTTCCTTAAGGATATGATTTCTCTCTCATCACATGCAGCTTAGATCAATGCATACTATGGGAATTATGTAAAGACTAACAAACTGCCTTCTGTGGGGGGAGGGGGAGGGAAGCAAGATTGGGGGAAAATTGTAAAACTCAAAATAAATAAAACCTTTCTAAAATTAAAAAATAATAATAAACACAAAAAAGAAAGAAGTTAAATAACTTGGCCAGGGTCACATAGCTAGAGTGATTAAAGCCAAATTGAACTCAGGTCTTCATGACTTTGTCCACTGCATCACGCTATGTTGGAACATGCTACATGGAACATACTACACAATCTGCCTGGATTGTGTAGTAAGTTTGATTTTTGAGTGATCAATAAAGCAAAGACTATTTCCTGGAAGCTAACCCAGTATCCTTCTCATGCCCTTTTCATAATTAAGGTTCAAATATAATTCAGAAAGAGAAAAGTGGTCTGGGTTTCAGATCTTTGTCCTCCACAGCTTAACATACTTCCTCTGTGGCTCTCATTTATCAAGGAGATGCTGATGGCCAATATCCAAAGCCTGGACTTAGCAGTATTTCTTTCTTGTCTGATAGGTTCAGTAAGGAGGGACTTGTGTGTACGTGGTGGTGGGGGGAATGCAGTGATTGACTACTTGGATGGCCCAAGGCAAGATACCAAGACCTTTGAAATTTCCAGATGTGAGTAAAAATGGAATTCACATCTGTTCTGATCCCTCCACCCTGCTGCAGCATAGGGATCTTATACCTTGAGTATCTGTTAGTTTGGGGGGCAATGCCAGAGAGGGCTGATGAGTTTGAGATTTGTTTTTGTGTCTCAACTTCATTGACTTTCAGCAATGGATGGTAAAATGGAAAGGGTCCTAGGTTTTGAGTGAGAGGATCAGAGTTCCAATCCCAGCTTTCCTATTTGCTCTCTCTGTAACCTTGGACAAGTTTTAAAAACCTCTGAACCTCAGTTTCCTCATTTGTAAAATGCAGGTACTAGCTTATAGAAGGATAGAACAAGAGCAGGAAGGAACCTCTGAGATCATTTAGTCCAACCACCAAATTTTCTATAGTTCTCTAAATCTAAAATGGACCTTGTGATTCTTAGTAAGTGCTTAAAATTGTTATTTTTTTTCATCTGTTTACTTATCCTATGACCTGGGCCTCCTGGAGACAACTTAATAATTATGGACCTGAAAGACAAATAGGACCAAAGGAGAGACTGGATAGAAGAATGAATTCAAGAGGAATGGATTTCTATGAGTTTCCTCAACTATTCCCAGTCTGGAGTCAGAAGTTATGATTTGGATAAATCATTCCTGCTCCCTAAACCTTAAATTTAGAGTGAATCTTGACTGAGAAATGTTTTATTTGGCCTTCTGAGATCAGAAGTAGTGATGTCATGAAGGGCCAAAGATAATAGTTGTTATCACTATTGCCATCTATAAAGTGGACATAAAAGTGTTTCAGTGGAAAGTCTAATTAAAGGCTTACTAAGACATGATGAAAAAGATCATCTGATAAAAGGTTGGGTATTCATGCAACTTAAAATAGTTATTGTGGCCCTCAGTTTGGCCCATTGCACCTCTTCCTTTCACTTGTCGGTAGTCTCAGTCTTCAACTGGGGGCAGGGGGAGGTGGGGCATGGAAGAAGGGCAGGGTGAGGATATTGTTAAGCAGTATCCAATCTCTGGCAGCCTAAAATTACCCCTTAGTTTGCTTATTAAATTAATAGGTTTGCCTATTGCCTTGAGGAGCGATGAAACCTATCTCTGTGTAGGAGAGAACAAACTGTGACAAACCAGGAATAGGAAAAGTTAGCACCTAGAAAAATAAATTGGCACATATTGGTTGGTGAACAATTGGACAAATTGTGGTATATTAACACAATAGAATTTTATTATGGAATATATATATGAGAAATTTAAAGAAACATGGGAAGACTTGTATGAACTGATACAAGATGAAGTAAGGAGAATCAAGAGAACAATATAAAGAGAAACAACAATATTACAAATAAAAGCATAAAAAGCAATTGTATTTAGAGCAAATGCAAAGACCAAATTGAACCCAGAGGTCAGATGACGATGGATATTGAATGTGGCAGATAGAAACCGACAAAGGGCTCATTTTGGTGTTTTTTTCTTAGCACAGTACCACTTAAATATACTGTGTGTAAATGCATATTAATTGATTGATTATAAGGAACAGTGGAAGGGGAGTTAGGGAGAACAATATGTAGGGAACTTACTGTGGTAAAAAAAGATAAGAACAATAACAAAGTCTAAAAGAAATATATAGAATTTTTTATTTAAATAGGAAACTAGAAATGTGTGTATCATTGTCGTAGCCATCTTGTACTGGGTCAAATTGCTGCTCACTCTGACCATAACTGGATACTCCAGTTCCTACCCAGGGTGGGATACTTGCCAAGAGTTTAGAATATTTTCACTGGGCCAAGGTCAATACTGTGGCTCCGATTCTCTTATCACAAATCTTCACTGCAATCTGGCCTATCTACCCTTGGTCTCTATAGTAGGTATTAAAGTTCTCACCCAGGGCGGGGCAATCATCAGTAGATTAGTAGAACACTCAACAATTCTTTTCACCTATTGTAATTTAAAAAAGAAATGGAGAAAGTGATAATAATGCAGATTAAACTAAAGTATGCCTGGCATCCATTCCTGCTCCCCCCACCCCCACTCCAGTACCCAGTTAAACATTTACCAAGCTGCTCCATCCACAACAAAGGCACCATTATCCCCAGACAAACAAACCAAGCCTCAAAGCAGTTAAATCACTTGTCCAAAGTCATATGCCAGTAAATCAATTAGCCAGTCAATAAGCATTTAAAATGCTTACTCTGAGCCAGGCATTGGATTACATGCTGAGATTACAAAAATATAGACAGTCCCTGCCCTCAAGGAGCTCACATTCATTTTTTTTAGGTTTTTTTGCAAGGCAATGGGGTTAAGTGACTTGCCCAAGGCCACACAGCTAGGTAATTATCAAGTGTCTGAGACTGGATTTGAACTCAGGTACTCCTGACTCCAGGGCCAGTGCTCTATTCACTGCGCCATCTAGCCACCCAAAGGAACTCACATTCTAAAGGTTTTGGGGGCTTTGTTCGAACCTAGCTCTTTTATATTTTAAGGTCAGCCTTGTATACATTAATCTACATTGCTTCTGAAAGTTGGAGGGAAAAGAAGGAAACCTGGTCTTAGAGACTTATGTGACAAATTCAAATTTTTAAAAAGTCACTGATGTGATGTCAGATAATGAGAGTAAGTTTTAAAATAAGATAGTATGACCCTGCAAATGTCAGAAAGGTTATATAGCCCAGTAGGAGCTGAGATGGGCTTGTGATAAAGACAATGACATAAAACATATTAAGAACTGAAGAAAATGATGACTTGAAGATGATCATGAATGGCAAAGAATAGTTAGAACTAGACTACTCTTTTTTAAAATTTCAATTCTATAAAAAACAGAATGTATTTAAAACTGGAGGGATAACAAAATGTTAATTAGGGCTGAAACTTGAGATAGGTAAGGAGATCGTTAAAATGCATATGTAAGATTAGGGGGAAATTGTTAAACTCAAAATAAATAAAAATCTTTAAGTACAAAAAAATACATATGTATATTTATATATAACCTAGCTACTCTGTAGGTCTAAGGCATGAAGTCCAAACAAATAAAATTCCAAGGTCATGAAATAGTTGTTGAATGTGATAGTCAAGTGATATTCTATATTTGTTTAAAATATGAAATACAATAGTCCTACATATGGACAAATTGATAGAAGACAGACAAAAGAGTAAGAAGAAAGTCTTCAGAGCTAGAGACTTGTGAGTTTGATGCCAATTCCTGTTAAAAATTCTTTTAAAAAAGATTTTGGAAAGGATGCTTTCTAAATAATTGGAAAAATTGATTGGTACCAGCCAGTATTGGTTCATTAAAAGTAAGTTCTGTCAAACTAACCATTTATAAAGTTTCATTTTTTGACAGGATTATTAGATCTGGAAAAAACAGTAGCCCTGGTAGTTCTGAAATTCAAACAGGTATTTGACAAGGGAATAAGAGGGGAGGAAAAGGCAATTAACATGTATATAGAGACTGCTATGTGGACACCGTGCTTTACAAATATTATCTAATTTGTTCTTCAAAGCAATTTGAAGGGAGTGATAGAGCAACATGAACTGGAGGATAGTACAATTAGAGGATTCTGAACTAGTTGAACAGAGAACAAAAAGCATTTGGGGGCTGCTAGGTGGCGCAGTAGATAAGAGCACCTACCCTGGAGTCAGGAGTACCCGAGTTCAAATGCAGCCTCAGACACTTAATAATTACCCAGCTGTGTGGCCTTGGGCAAGATACTTAACCCCACTGCCTTTTGAAAACGTAAAAAAAATTTGGTAATGGATCAATGTCAGCTTAGAAAGCAGTCTTTAGAAGAGTGCTCCAGAGATCTGTTGAAGGCTTGGATCTGTTCATGATTTTTATTAGTGATTATATGAAGGCCTAAATGATAAATGCAATAAATTTGTGGATGGCACAAAGATGGAAGAGAATAGACTGGAGAGCAGAGTTAGGATCCAGAAAGATCTGGGCAGGTTAAAAGTTTGAGCTAAATCCAATTAAGACTGAAATTTGAGAGAGAAGTGAAATCCCATACTTGGGTTCAAAGACTCAGTTGTACAAGGGAAAATTGGGGAAGGTAAACTGAATAGCTATGTAACATGTTGACTTTTACTTCACTCTCCCAGGGTCAGGCTCATTATATCACCCCTCAGTTTTCCAGAGGGCATAATCCCTTTCAGAGGACTAGAATACCCTCAAGGATTAGGAGTGTTTCTCTTGGGGGTTTTTTTTGGGGGGGGGTTGAGGAAAAAATTGGGGTTAAGTGATTTGTCTTGCAGTTTCTAAGTATCTGAGATAAGATTTGAACTCAGAGCTTCCTGACTCCAATTAAACTGATGTCTACATTATTGGATAAGCCTAGACTAGGGTACTGAAGGTTATTTCCAAAGGTTGGTGCAAGCTCTTTGGGACAGTAATAGTACATTGGTTATAAAATAGGACCTGAATGCCAATTCCTGGATTTCTGTGGCTCACTCTCCTGCTCTTTGATAATCCCTTCACCTCAAATGAAAATGAATTAACAAAATGGCCAAAGAAATCCCATTTCTTGTGATCTCAAAGGGGAAAAGTGTTTTCCTTTACTTCATGGTCTCTCAGAACTGGATGCTTTGAGAGAAAGAGTCACCAAACTTCTCCAGATGGGAATGGAGCAAAGCAGCATCTGAAGTTGACTCAGGTTTGGTTTTTTTTGAAGATGCAGACAGTACTGGTTCAACAGACAATTAAAAAAGGTTCTTCTCAACCATGTGGTTAGCCAGCTGGAGCCAGTTAGAGAATGTTCACACATGTTCCACAATATTTCTTAGGCATTTCCTCTATACAACATCATGATTCTCCTAGAAACAATTCCTCAGCAACCTTTATAAAGGTTGTATTAGCTGAGGAGGCTTATGGAGTCTGTGCATGAGCCAGATTTCTATTACAGTAGTTCTGGTGAAAAAAGTCTTGGAGCTTTTAAATTTAATGTGCTTCATCAGTAGTGTGTTGGAAGTCAAAAAACTTAGTGTTGCATTAAAAGAGCCATAGAGGCCATAATGACCAAGGAGAGATTGAATTTATAGTTTTATGTACATTCTGGGCACTGTTCTTTTTTTTTAAGTTTTTGCAAGGCAATGGGGTTAAGTGACTTGCCCAAGGCCACACTGCTAGGTAATTATTAAGTGTCCGAGACCAGATTTGGACTCAGGTACTCCTGACTCCAGGGCCTGTGCTCTATCCACTGTACCACCTAGTCACCCCTGGGCACTATGTTCTAATAAAGTCAGTGACAATCTGGGGCACATTGAGAGGAAGTCAACCAGGATAGTAAAGATACTAGGTATTGTACTCTACCTAGGTAGAGTTTGTGCTCATAATTTGGAAGTGTGTGTCAATGATGTGAAGTGCTTCTTCTTATGGACTCAAGGAGAAAGTATGAATTGACTGAAGAGAAACTATTCAAAATGATAGTAGGAGAGGAAATGAAAATACTATTTCTGGTCATGGCAAGGTAGAATCTTCAAAAAAGGGAAAGTAGTGTTCACCTATATTTTATGAAGATTTTTTTAAAAATCTATTATTTTTATCACTTTTTTAAAAAATCAAGTTCTAAATTTTCTCCTCTCTACCTTCCTCTACCCATTGAGAAAACAAGCAACATAAAAATTAGACATGAAATCATGCAAATTTTGCAAAATTTGCAAATCATGCAAATACTATATTTCCATAGTAACCACATCATAAAAAAATTTAAAAGTTGAATTCAATTCACATTCAGAATTCATCACTTCTCTCTCTGGAGGTGAGAGCATTTTCATTATGAGTTCTTCTTGGATTATTATAATAATGATCAAATGTGAAAGATTTTGTTATTCTTCAATACAATCATTCAATTCAATGTGCCGATTCATGCAAGTCTTAACAGGTTTTTCTGAAACCATACTCTTCATCATTTCTTGTAGCATGGTAGTACTCCATGACGCTTGGTTTAACCTTTCCCCAATTCACAGTTCTTTGCCATAACAAAAAGACTGTTACAAATACTGTTGTTCAAGGGTCTTTCCACTTTGATCTCTTTGACATACAGACCTAACAGTGGTACTGCAGGGTGAAAGGATATGCATAGTTTTGTTGTTTTTTTTAGGCCTTTGGGCATAGTTCCAAATTGTTCTCCAGAATGGTTGGACCAGTTCACAACTCCACCAATAGGACATTAGTGTTCCTTTTTTTCTTTATCCTCTCCAACATTTGTCAGATTCCTTTTCTATTATGTTATCTAGGCTAATAGATGTGAGGTAGTAACCCTGAGTTGTTTTCATTTGCTTTTCTCTAAACAATGTGATTTAGAGCATTTTTTTCAAATAACTTTACATTTGATTTCTTCTTCTGAAAACTATCTATTTATATCTTTTGACCATTTATCAATTGGAGAATGGATTTTATTTTTATAATTTTGACTCGGTTCTCTTTATATCTGAGAAATAAGGCCCTTATAAGAGAAAGTTACAAAATTTTTGATTATTCTTCATTGTCTATAGTTCCTTTTAACAAAATGCAATTTCCATCATTTCCTCTTTAAACTAGGTTTGTTTTTGCTTTTGCCTTTTTTTTGAGATAATAATTGCTGCCCATGCCTTTTTTTTTTTACTTCAATTTATGCTTAATAGAGTCTGCTCCAGTCCTATATTTTAATTCTCTATGTCTCTGTTTCAAGTATGTTTCTTTTAAACAACATATTTTTGGATTCTGGTTTCTAATCCATTCTGCTATTTTCTTCTGTTTTATGGATGAATTCATTCCATTTACATTCATAGCTATGATTACTGTGTATTACAAGCCACTCAGTTTTCTCCTATTTATCCTTTTCTTTCTTTTAATCCTGTCCCTCCTCCAAAATCTGCTTTACTCTTAATTTCTGACTTCCTTCATCTATTCTCACTTTTATTACCTACTCCTTTCTCTTATCCCCTTCCCCTCCTACTTCCCTGTTGCATCAGATAGATTTCTATACCCACTGTATATATGCTAGTGTGTGTGTGTGTATATATGCTTCCTTCTTTTGACCAATTTCTGATGACAATGGGGTTCAAGTCTTCTACCCCTGTCCCCCATTTCCTTCTCCTGTATAAAAGTTCTTTCTTATAGACCTCTTTTATGTGAGGTAATTTTCCCCATTGTTCCTCTCCCTTCTCCTTGTTCCCAATGTATTACTCTTTTTAACTCTGAAGGAGATTTTCTTTTTGTTTGTTTGTTTTTGCAAGGCAGTGAGGCTAAGTGACTTGCAGAAGGCCACACAACTAGGTAATTATTAAGTGTCTGAGGTTGGATTTGAATTCAGGTACTCCTGACTCCAGGGCCCATCCTCTATTCACTGTGCCACGTAGAGGCCCCTGAAGGAGATTTTCTAGAAGAGACTTGGGATTTTGGGAGAAACTGAATGGTATGGGACTATGCTTTCACAAATGAATAGAAGTTAACTGACATTAGAATGAGGATTTCAGGTGTTTCTGGCTGTGATGTTTCTCATATTCAAAGTGTTATAATTATTCTCATTGTTAGGTTTATTACTAATTTCATTTGTCAAGAAATTGTATGTATTCAAAAATTTTTAATGTTTCTTTAATCATAGGAAATTAAAGTTTTTGCTATATTTAGAAATGAGTTCTATTGGGAAAGATTTTTATTAGTCATCTATTAAACTGGGATAGAGACTAGTTAATTAATTAAAGGGAAAAGTTGTGACTTTATGAATTAGTAAGAAAATATCCAAATATATTTCTCTAGAACATAATATGATAAAATAAAGAACAAGCCAAATATTCAGTGGAGTAGTCTCTTACAAGTCAGTGTGGTCTGCCATTGCTCTTGGGAAAGGTGCACCATTCAATTCTCTTATGGCTCTATTCACCATCTTTGGAAATCCCCAAATCAAAATATTCTTCCTTGACTACTATTCCCCTGTATATATCATTTCCCTTTATTAGGGGCAGCTTGGTGGTGCAGCGGATAGCGCTCTGGTCCTGGAGACCAGTTCAAATCTGGTCTCACACACTTGACACTGTGTGACTTTGGGTAAGTCACAATCTCAATTGTCTCAACAACAACAAAAAAAGAATTTCCCTTTATTAGAATACATGATCTCAAAATAGAGACTGTCTTTGCATTTATCCTTATTTACCATTTAGCACAGTGTATGATTCAGCTCTTTATAAATGTCTTTTCCTTCATTCCTTGTGGTGCTCCTCTCCTTGTCATAGCTGAGTGAAGTCCTAAGTCCATTTCCTTTTCTTCCCCATCTTTCTTCTCCCAGTAGCCTCATTCTGCTAGATGATGGTTAACCAATCAGTTCCATGATTTCCTCTAACATGTTCATTGAGCTAATGGATTAATGGATTTCCTTGTCCAGGGAACATCTTTGGCTTACATTTGGGAAATATTCATAGGAACTTGGTTTCATGAATTTCAGCTAATATTCTTACTGAGAACAAAGATATTAAAGGGTTCCCTCATCCAGAGAACATATTTACATTTTATTAGAACTTTTAGGATATGCCATGCCTTAACTGAAAGAGATGATTCATAGTAGGGATATGAGTATACATGGACATTTGGGAGCAAGGAAGTCTTTTATCACTTCTTACATCAGTTCCAAGAAACTGTAACCTTCATGAGCCTCCTCATTAACAATGGCAAGAATATTTCTTCCTTACCCAAATGCTTCCCTGTTTTTTCTTTTGTAAAAAATGGTTTTATTCATTCTTTTTTTCCTTTTTTTTCATACTATTGTCATTTCCAAATGGCTTCCTCACCTTCTATCATTCTCTTTTTTTTAAAGTATTTATTTTTATCCATATGCAGACATATATTTCCAAGTTAAAAAATTTCCCTCCACCCTCCCTTCCCACCCCCCACCCCCCTCCCCGTAGCAAGGAACAGGTCAGGTTAGCATTTTGCATACATATTTTGTTAAACATGTTTACAATTTAATAATTTTGGCATGAGGAAATTGGATTAAGGGAAAGAGATACATAAGAGATAATTTTTAGAAACTGTTCATCAGATTTGGAAGGAATTTTTTTCC
Source organism: Macrotis lagotis (assembly GCF_037893015.1). Classification (NCBI taxonomy): domain Eukaryota; kingdom Metazoa; phylum Chordata; class Mammalia; order Peramelemorphia; family Peramelidae; genus Macrotis; species Macrotis lagotis. The sequence continues at coordinate 242,467,243 of NC_133660.1, forward strand.
TTGTTTTGCTTTGTTTTTTGTTTTGTTTTGCTTTTCTTCCACTGGATGGGGATAAAATAGTCCGTAACCAGTCAAATACATTTGTCCTAGTTCTCTGGACTGCTGAGAAGAGCTGCTTCCATCAAGGTTGTTCATCTCACAATGTTGTTGTTGATGTGGACATTGTTCTCTTGGTTCTACAGCCTCTTCTCAGCATCAGATCCTGTAAGTCATTACATACTTCTCTAGAGTTCAACCCTTTATGGTTTTTTATAGAACAATAATATTCCATAGTATTCATGTGCCATAACTTGATTAACCATTCCCCCAATTGATGGGCATCTTCTCAATTTCTAATTCTTTGCCACTACAAGAAGAGTTGCTATGAATATTTTGTAACAGGTAGGACTTTTCCTACTTTTTACAGCTTCTTCTGGATATAGTCCTAGAATTGGAATTCCTGGGTCAAAGGGAATGAACAGTTTTATTTCTTTTTGGCCATAGTTCCATATTGCTCTCCAGAAAGGTTGGATCTGTTCACATTCAAATGCTTTCCAATTACTGTTAACCTCCTAGGGTCATAGAATTTCAAACTAGATGAACCATAGAAATAATTTAATCTAACACCATTATCTTGCAGATGAAATCATAATGAGAAGGGGTACAGAGATTGGGAAGAAATGAGTTGCCCCAGAGTACACAGGTAGTAAGAATAGCAAAACTAGGATTTGAACTCCACGCCAATGTTCTTTCCTTTTTCTATGAATAGAGACAGATGAAAGACATTGCTTCCCTGCTAGTTTTGGAGGAAGATCAGGTTGCGCTTTCCCAATCCCTGACCCAGGTCAGTTCCATTTTCTCTGGCATTCTTCTCTGGCATTTGAGTACTAGGGAACTGGCTCAGTATTCTGCTTCTAAGGAATCTTCCAGAGACTCTTTTCTTCCACAACCTGGGAGATCAGACTCCTGCTAAACAGAAAACGCTTTGTTCTTCTCCAGATCATTCCTTCCCTGCAAAGGAATTCCTGGAAAGTACCGCTTTGCCCACAGGCAGCAAACAGGAGGCTGAGGCAGTGGCTGCTGCTCAGCCCCTCCCAGTCTTTGCCAACTTCTTTATCACCCCTTAAGAGCTTTCCTGCCAACTTTTCATCTCCTCATGAGACTTAGTTTTTTTATCCTTTGGGGATTTTCAAACTTTTTAATGTGAGTTAGGAGGGTGGTGACCCAAAGCCTGTGCAGGCAGGCTGGTTTTCTAGCTTTCAATCCTTAGACACCCAGGAATGAGACCTTTCAGATTTTCTTGCCTTTGCATCTCAGTCTGTGATCCTGCCGACCTGGACTGCTCTGAAGTCCCTCAAATCAACCAACCAATCAATCTCTTTTAACTTCTAGACTTTTGTTCATGCTCAGAGAGACTTCTACAATAGATATACAACCAGAAAGATCTAGGTATACATCTTGCCTTAGATACTTAACTGTGTAACTATGAGCAAGCCATTCATTGACTTCTCCAATCCTCAGCTCCTACCTCTATAAAATGGGAATAATAACTGTAATGCCTTCTTTTTTTTTTAGTTTTTTTTTTTTTGCAAGGCAAATGGGGTTAAGTGGCTTTCCCAAGGCCACACAGCTAGGTAATTATTTTTACGTGTCTGAGGCCAGATTTAAATCCAGGTACTCCTGACTCCAAGGCAGGTGCTCTATCCACTGTGCCACCTAGCTGCCCCTGTAATGCCTTCTTTATAGGATTCTTAAATCTCAATTTGGGAAAAATCTATGAAAAGTGCTTGATGAGAAAAATAGCGGTAATGCCTTCTTTACAGGATTCTTGAATCTCAATTTGGAAAAATCTAAGAAAAGCACTTTATGAACTTGAGGGGTTAAAAATAGGGTGTCCCCAAAGTTTGGTGCAATTTAAAGATATCAAAGCTTAAATGCTTTGAAAGTTTTTAAGTTTTTTAAGTTTTAAATTTCATAAAAAATTTTCATCATCATTTACATGTATGTACTTGGGATATAGGGTGTATTTAGAGAAAACTAGTACCTTTGCTGTAAGGGCTGCTGAGCTCTTTTCTGGTCTGCTTTCTAGCTTCAGTGTCCATCTGTTTCACTTAACTCTCACCTGCGGTTGCAAGAAGCTGCAGCAAGCACAATGACCACACCACAGTAAACCACTTTATCAGACAGTCTAAACCAGGTTGAGTATAACTGAGGGATCTCAAATCTTTTGGTGATCTGGAGGGTATCCACCCTAAACATATGAAGGCTTCCCCCAGTGGAATGAGTGGACAAGAACAATTTGTCCAGTGGTCATGAAGGCAGATGAAACAGGCACTCTGGAGCATTTAGACCTTGATTAGATATCAACGGTGTCAAGGTTAGCTGTTGTATCCTTAGTTGTCTTGACTTTGTCTTGCTACTAAACTCCAGTGACTGTGGAAAAGGGAGTGAGATCAACAACTTTGCACAATTCTGCTCCACTTAAATCCAATTTATGTGTGTGAATCAAAAGACTATTTTACCATTTTTACTAACCTCAGAGTCCTATGGCAACAGGCAAGTAATGAAGCAAAAGATGCAGATATATTGAGAGTTATAGTCACAACCCTGCACATAGGTAGCCCAAGTCATAGGGTCATTTTCTGTGGCCAAAGGCAAGTAATGAATCAGCAGTGACATTCTACAGCTAGATGTCTCTGAGCAACCTTTTTGAAGGATCACAATGTTAATCTACTGAAATGAGAAAGAGGTTAGAAAAGCTGCCCTAAAAATTGCTTCACCCAAGCCAGACCTGCTTACTATTTTGTTTAACTATCAGTGCCTTTTTCTTGTTTCTTTTTCCTTTTTTTAAAAGTTTTTCCAATAAATGTTATGGAAAGTTTTTTTTAACATTCATCCATTTGAATATTTATACGTTGTACATTTTTCTACCATTCTCCTTTCTACCCTCTCCCCTCAGTATTGAATAGTCTAGTAAAAGTTGAACATATACATTTGGGTTTAATATGTTTATATAGTAGTCATTTTGTATATGAGGAATTAGGACAAAGGGAAAAGAAAGAAAACCTTGGAATAGGAAGGAAAAACATAAGAGAATTTTTTAAAGTGACTGTAGTATCCATCCAGAGTCTTTTTTTTTTTGGTTAGTTTGCATTTTGGTTTTCCTCTGGATGAGGTCTCCCATAAAAGGTCTCCCAGAGTTGTCCTAGATCTCTAAACTGCTGAGAGGAGCTGTATCCATCATAGTTGGTCAACTCACAATGTTGTTATTTTGTAATGTTTTCTGGTTCTGCTCCCTTTGCGCAACATCAGTTCATGCAATTCTTTTCATGTTTCTCTAAAGTCCATCTTTCATGTTTTCTTATAGAAAATAATACTTCATAGCATTTGTATACCACAAATTATTCAGTCTTTCCCCAATCGATGGGCATCTCCTCACTTTCCAACTCTTTGTCACTACAAAAAAAACTGATAATTTTGAACATGTGGAATTTTTCCCACTTTTTAAGATTTCTTTGCATAGAGGTCTAGTAATTATATTGCTGGATCAAATGGTATGATCAGTTTTATTGCTCTTTTGGCATGCTTCCAGATTGCTCTCTAGAAGGATTGGATCAGTTCACAACAGTGCGTTAATATTCCAGGTCTGCATACAGAAGCAGGGAGAGAGCCCACTCTGCAGTCAAAATACAAAAAAAGATTAAAAAAAACTTTTGTAAAGATGATTCCATTCACTATTGTTACATGGAATGTATACACACTTCTGGATAACATGAAATCCAGTGGACCTGAAAGATGAACAACTCTTGTTGTTCCTCAAATGTCATATCTAAATAGCAACCCTGAGTGAAGCAAGACTAGCAAATGAAGGCCAGCTTGCTGAAATTGGAGCTGGAGTTATGTTTATTTAGAGTAGCCCTAGTGAAGGGAAACCCCATGAAGGCATTTTGCATAGGTTTTGCAATCAAAACTCATCTAATCAACAAGCCTCTAGGCCTACCAAAAAGAGTGAACAAGAGACTTATGACAATACAATTGCCATTTGCAAGAAAAATGACATGCCACTATCATCAAGGTATATATACTCCTTCTATGAGAAGTCCTGATGAGATTTAAAAAAAAAAATTTCTGAATACCTGGAGACCACTTCGTTGAAAAAGGACAAGCTTATAAATCTGGGTGAATTTCATGCAAGAGTAGGTATAGATTACCTGAAGCAGCAGGGAATCCTTTGAAGGAATGGAATGAAAAATATCAACAACAATGGCTACTTACTCTAAAGACTTGGCCCTCTCATGATCTTCTCATTACCAACATTGTCTTTCATTTGCCTAGATGAAATAAAACTCCACAGATGCACCCTTGCAGTAACATGGGCTTTAATAGACTATACCATTATGAGCCAAACAGACAGGAATCCAGACTGACAAAGGCAATGAGTGATACAGAGCTTGGGAATGATCAAAGACTTATCCTCTCCAAGCTAAATATTCTCATTCCACAAAAGTGGTGGCCCAATGTAAGGTGACTATCAGAAGACTTGATGTCAATAGATTAGAATGCTTCTCTGACCCAGAAGAGTTTGTTGCTAATTTAGAGGGAAAGATGAGCCAATACATTTGATAGCAGAGGAGACCAGCACTGAATTTACTCAACCTTGCAAGAATACTTGCATCAAAACTGATTTGATGAAAATGAATGGGAAATTCAAATACTGCTAAATGAAAAACAGGAACTCCACAGGGTTACCAGCAAGATTGTTGGCCCATCTCTAAGAAGGCAAGATTTCACTCCATGAAAAGCAAAATTCAAGTGAAGCTAAGAAAGATTCAGATTCTTGACTCAGTAAGGTGGGGAAATTTAGTTTTACATTGATAGAACAATCCAATACACTTTTATGATGCCCTGAAGGCTATTTATAGACCAAAGATCTATGATGCATCACACCTACTCAGTATTGATGGAACCACATTGAGTAGTGATAAGGACATGATCCTGGAAAGATAGATTGAGCACTTCCATAGTGTTCTCAATATATCATCATCAATCAATGCTGAAGCCCCTTACCATAAACCTCAGGTTGAAGTCATTGCCTTATCAATTTTTCAACTGAAGAAGAGGTTTTGAATGCCAATGAAGGCATTGAATGCCTCCTCTCATGTGGAAAAGTGCCTGGTGCTGCTTCTATTCCAGTTGAACTTTACTAGGTAGGGGGTCCACTGCATATACAAAAGTTAATTGAAAATTTCTGGGTTACTAACAGCAACATGGGGGGGTGTGATCAACCTTGATGGACTCGCTCATTCCAACAGTGCAACAACCATGGAAATTTTGGGTTATCTGCAATGGAGAATACCATCTGTATCCAGAGAAAGAATTATGGACTTTGAACAAAAACCAAAGACTATTACCTTCAAATGAGAAAAAATGCTGTTATCTTATTATGCAATTTTAATATCACATACTTTATTTTTCTTCCTTAAGGATATGATTTCTCTGTCATCACATTCAACTGAGATCAATGTATAACATGGAAACAACATAAAGACTAACAGAATGCTTGCTTTCTGTGGGTGGTGGGGGAGGAAAGCAAGAATGGGGGGAAAAATTGTAAAACAAAAAAAATAAAAATTTTCTAAAAAAAAAAAAAGAAAATTTCTGGGTTATATGACAAGATGGGGTTATCCTCCAGGAGTTCAAGTATTCCTCCACTGTCACTGTCCATCTCTTTAAAGGTAAAAGAAAGAGATTATCCTATGATAGTGACAATTATGGCTGCGAGAGGAGACGTCTCTCTTATTCATTGCTAACAAGATTCTTACCAGAGTTCTCTTCAATAGGTTAAATCACCACCTGGATGATAGTCATCTATTAGAGGGAGTGAGCATGGATTCCAAAAGGGCTAGGAAATGATTGATATGATGTTTGTTTTCCAACAACTTCAAGAGAAATGCCATTAGCAGAATAGAGATCTGTATACAATGTTTATTGATCTGACCAGGATCTTTGGTACTATTAGTTGTGAGAGTTTATGGAAAATTATGGCAAAATTGATTGCCTGAAGCTCATCAGTATTATACACTAGTTCCATGATGGCATGCTTGCATGGGTTCTGAATAATGGGTTCTCTTGAACTTTCCCAGTCATCAATGAAGTGAAACAAGGCTGTGAGCTTGCCCCAGTGTTTTTTTTAGCATGATATTTTCAGCAGTATTGTCAGATGCCTCTAACAAGGAAAAAAATGACATCAAAGTTAGCTACTACTCTGAGAGTAAATTATTTAAGTGAAAGGGTCATAAGCCAAAACTAAAGCGGAGGGAGAGTTGATGCATGACTTTTTGGAATGCAGATGATTTTGTACTCAATGCAGTATGTGAGGCTGAGATGTAAGAAAATATGGATCAATTCTCTGCTGCTTGTGCAATTTTGGTCTAATAATTAATACCAAAAAACAAAGGTCCTCCACCAGTACCACAACATTCACATGAAAAATCATACAGCAAATGGAAAAATATTGAATGCTATGGATAAATTTGCTTACTTTGACAGTAAACTTTTCAGGGATGTATACATAGACAATGAGGATGAAACATGCATTGCCTGAGCTATCTCAGTGTTTGGAAGGCTCCTTAGGAAAGTATGGGAGATAAAATGTATTAGAATGGCCATCAAACTGAAGTTCCACAGAGCCATTGTGTTGACTTAATTGTTACATTCTGTGAAACCTGGAAGGTATACCAGTGCCATGATAGGAAAATGGATCATTTCCACTTGAATTGCTTTAGGAAGATTCCAAAGATCACCAGGCAAAATAAGGTACTGGACAATGAAATCCTTTCTAGAGCTAAATTGTCAAGCATCCAAACTCTACTGCAAAAGTGCAACTCTGATTGGCTGATAAAGACCAGGGAAATCAAATTCTCAGGTCCTTGGCTACTTAGATTAAGTAATCAAATGAACCAAGATTTCAATATTGCCAAATAGATTAGGAGTATAAATGTAAGACATCTGACTAATCAGAGTTTACAACAATCAGAATAGATAATGATTTCAGAGGAAGAAAAATAATAGTGGTCTACAGTAAACAGAAAGACCATTCTAAGGAGGTGATATTGATCTGAGTTTTTAAGAATGGGTTGTATTGTGATAGGCAGAGAGGAAGGAGGTTGGCAATTCAATGAGTGGCACAGTTTTAGCAAAGACTTAGCAGTTTAGGGGCAGCTAGGTGGTGTAGTGGATAGAGCACCAGTCCTAGAGTCAAGGAGGACTTGAGTTCAAATTTGACCTCAGACACTCAATAATTACTTCTCTGTATGACCTTGAGGAGGTCATTTAACCCCATTACCTTGCAAAAAAAAAGATAGTATAATTTACATGGAATGCCTTAGGACCAGTCTTATTAAAGCCATTATTTAAATGCATAAAACACAATACATAGGATACGAAGAAAACAATTGCATTGAAATAATTTTAAATATTTTTAAAATATTGGGTTACAGTAATAGATTAAGTATATTAGTACATTAAGTAACAAGATAACATATTAAAATATAGGCAAGGTAAATTTTTTAAAAAGATCTATTAGTTTGAAGATTGTTGTCACTTATCTTGAATAAGAACAAACTGCAAGTTGATTTTAATGGCTAAGTTGAAAATCCCAGTTCACAAAGATATAATGCTGAAAATTAAAGCTTCCATAGTTGACTTTGCAAAGTAAGGATTTGCCTTACTTAAGGAATACCAAGATTCTTCAAAGTTTGTTGAATTAAACTCCACTTGTGTAGTTTATTTTTTTGTCATACTATCAACAAGTTTATCTTTGACTAGTCAATATTTTCCATACAGTGTATATCAGAAAGAAACATTAAGAATGGTTCAATTTGGGGCAGCTAGGTGGCACAGCAGATAAAGCACCAGCCCTGGAGTCAGGAGTACCTGGGTTCAAATCCGGTCTCAAGACACTTAATAATTACCTAGCTGTTGGCCTTGGGCAAGCCACTTAACCCCATTTGCCTTGTAAAAACCTAAAAAAAAATGGTTCAATTTTCAAGTCATGAAGATAGAAATAGCTTTTCAAAGACTTTTGAAATGTTTCTAGATGTTCACAGATTTTTTTTCTTTTTTAAAGACATTGATGATGATTTTTTTAAAATGTCAGTTTCAACTTAGTAAAGGACTTTCTCTAACCTTTGGAAGATCGTGTGTCAGCCTTGACTCTCTTTTTCTACATGAACAGATTACCTTATAATTTTAGTAACATTCATAATTGTGAGGTGGATGTTGAATTGAAAGATTCATCTCATTTATATGTTTAAAAAATACCTATCAGATAAGTCAACAAAAGGATAGGATCCCTTCTTTCAAAGTATTCCAAGGGTAGGTTTTCTTTTTTCTTTCTGAAAAAGAGAAACTCCTGCCCCTAATTGGAACAAGCACTTTAAGACTTGCCCTCTTAAAAGCCAGTATTTCTGTGTTGTAGAAAACTTCTGTATTATAGAGAAACACTTTGAGACCTGCTTCTGATAAAATTGATGACATTTATGACTGCTGACACAACTTCTTTCACAGTTGTTGGAAATTTTTATTGCCAATGCATGTCTCTGTAAAAAGCAATGAATGACGACATTAGGAACTTACTTATTTCACTAAAGTAGTAAAGCCAGATGTATTAAGTCTTCATACAAAGTGTATAAAGCTTTTCTCTCCAATCAAAGTTTTGTTTGAAAAAAAAGACTTTTATACATTTCCAAAATGTTGGCAGTCTTTGTAGTTTCCAAAAGGGACTCTCAAAAGAAGAATTCTTCTTTGATCATATTGGCATGCACATAATGAACAAAAACAAAGCTGACTACATTGAATGAGATGTATATGATTTCATCAAGTCACATGCTGAAGGGAGATGAACAAGGCAGCTAATTCCTCAATGACCTGTTTCAAGATGTTAAAGGAAATATAAATTATCCTAGAATGTATCAGATCATTGATAACAGAATTACTTTCCAGTTTTTCCTCTGTATCAGTTTGACCACTTCCAGAGCACATGGTTTTACTAAAGCTTCTCTAACTGTGTGGAGTTTCTTTTATTGGGCAATCCAATAAGCACCTTTATAAGATACCTAAGTCATGAAGGGCTTTTGGGGAAATGACAAATTCAAGTTTTGGAATTGACTCTACTTTTTTGAATTGAGTTTTCTCCATGTAATCTTCCCCGGCATCTTTAGATGCATTTTTTTATTCCCCAAATGATTATTTATTTTATTTTTCCAATTACATGTTATGAAAATTTTTCAACATTCATCCACAAGCATATGCAAATTTTAAAGTTACATAATTTCCTTTCCACCCTCCCCTTCATGCAAATGGTGAATAGTGTACATATGCATTTGTGTTTAAGAGATTAGAGAATAGTCATTTTCTGTATGAGGAGTTGGGATAAGGGAAAAGAAAGAAAACCATGAGATCCGAAAGAAAAAGATAAGAGAAAAAAAATTTAAAAATGTAGTATTCATTCAAATTCTGTAGCATTTTTGGTTTTATTTTGTTTTTCTTCCTCTGGATATAGATGGCATTGTCCATAGCAGGTCTCCTAGGGTTGTCCTAGTTATCTGAACTGCTGAGAGGAGCTGCATCCATCAAGGTTGATCAACTCACAGTGTTGTTGTGAATGTGTACCATGTTCTCTTGGTTCTTCTCCCTTTGTTCAGCATCAGTTCCTGTAATTTTAGATGCATTTTCAACATGAATAGAGATGAGATGTTCTTCAATCAAATTTTGCTGATTTCATTTAGGAATTTTCTGGCACAAAAATTCCTATGGTTAATAATTCTCTTTGAATTCATAAATGCAAATTAAACACTATAGCATATAGTCTTTATTACACTTCCTTTTCTTCAACATTTCAGCTTAAAGTGACTGTAAAAAATATAAAATAAAACCAGAAACTGTGGTATGTACTTGTCTTCTCTGTTACTTTTATTGGGAAGACTGAGCTAATAGATCTCTTGAATTTGGGATTTGGAAGCTGCAACAGGGCTAAAGTTGTCCATGCTAAGCTCACCACCTATGAATTCCCAGGAGCCACCAAGCTATTTAGAAGAGACTCACCAATTCAAGTCAGAAACAGATGGTTTCTAGTGAAATGTGGTGGGATCCATCATTGGGGAGGCAGGAAAGGTATCAGTCAGGATTTGCACTGAATGAGCACACATATACTTCCTTCAGTCTCACCTGGTGGTTTTTCAGGTAGTTAAAATCAAGAACAGCAGCTCTAAATATCATTGTGTGTGTGTGTGTGTGTGTGTGTGTGTGTGTGTGTGTGTGTGTGTGTGTATGTGTGTGTGTGATGCATCATCTAGACTATGGAAAATGAATATATATATATATATACATATATATATATATATATATATAAAACTAAAGAGTCTACAAACATTACACTGTGACATATAGAGGAAACAGGCATGTGTTTATTGTACATACAGAACCCAGTTTGTGAGGGATTGTATGATATGAGGTGAGGCAAAGCTCCCCACTGCCTTACCCCTCCTCTTTCCCCATATTTGAACCTACAATAAACAAATTCAGCTGTTTTTGTCTATGAAAATGACATATGCAACACAGATAAGTGAGCATTATTAATATTTATTTTATTTTTTATCATTTTTCTTTATAATTTTCATGATACCCAGGAAGACTCTACCTTCTCTGCTTCCCCTGAATATTGCATTCCTAATATTGCTTTCAGACCAGTGGGGATATGTTCCTGTGAGTGAATGCCACACTCAACAAATCAAGAGCTTGATTAATTATAGTCTAATAATCCATAAATAGAAGTATATTATATAATATAAAGAAGCTAAAATAATTTTTTGATTTTTAAATTTTTTGTGCTTTTAATTGATATATTTGATAACACTACATGGAAATAATTTATATGCAATTTAAAAAATAAATTTGCATAACAAATGAAATAAGGGGGGCGTGGCTAGGTGTCATAGTGGATAGAGCACTGGTCCTGGAGTCAGGAGTACCTGAGTTCAACCCCAGCCTCAGACACTTAATAATTACCTAGCTGTGTGGCCTTGGGCAAGCCACTTAACCCCATTTGCCTTGCAAAAACCTAAAAAAAATGAATAAGGAAAGTTTCACAATTTACTCAAAGTTTTAACACATTTATTGGCTTTGGATCCTCTAACATACTTTTCTTACAACACAGCTCAGAGGTCCTGTCCTTCCTGTAATTTGCCTATTATCACACATAGAATTGGATAGCTTTCTGCACTCTCCTAGAAATAATGGGAGCAGCTAGGTGATACAGTGGATGGAGCACCAGCCCTAGAGTCAAGAGAAGCTGAGTCCAAATCCAGACTCAGACACTTAATAAATTGCCTAGCTGCATGACCTTGGTCAAGCCAACCCCATTGCCTTAAATAAAATAAAATAAAATAAAATAAAATAAAATAAAATAAAATAAAATAAAATAAAATAAAATAAAATAAAATAAAATAAAATAAACAATGATTTTAATTTCTGATATTTGGTTTTTTGGCTGTTATTTTTAAAAAGCACAGTTTCAGGGGTGGCTAGGTGGCACAGTGGATAGAGCGCTGGCCCTGGAGTCAGTAGTAACTGAGTTCAAATCCGGCCTGAGACACTTAATAATTACCTAGCTGTGTGGCCTTAGGCAAGCCATTTAACTCCATTTGCCTTGGAAAAAACTAAAAAAAAACAAGCACAGAGTTTTCACATCACAATCATCATTCAAGAACAGCTATTGTACAACATCCTGAGTGTATATGCCTTTACTTCATAACAGAAACAATATACTAAAAGAAAGCATGAAAAGAAAAATAAATAAAAGAACCTCTCTTTAAAACATATGAAATATGACACTGTTTATGACCCTATGCAATCTGTTACCAATACTAAGTTCCTTTAAATAGTATATTTCATCCATCCTGACATGTTTGAACTTGCCTGATCTATACTCATAGTTCACACACCTATTCATGTTACAAAAAGTATATGGTATTATTCAATAGATTTAGCCTAGAGAGGGAATAAGATTGCGTTTAAAAATCTAAACTGATTGATAGGGAAGGGGAGGACTAGGAAATGGAAAGATAAAGGAAGAAGGGACTGATAAAAAGGAAAGATGAAAATAAACTAAAAGTTAAATTTTTAAAAGAAAAGTCAAAGGGAAAAAGTAGTCAAATTTTGGTTAGGTGGAATAAGAGAAAAGGAAAGAGAAAAATATAAATGAAGAAAGCATGGAGGGAAATACAGAATTAGTAATCTTAACTGTAAATGTGGATGGGATGAACTGTCCCATAGCAAAATGGATTAAAAACAAGAATCCTTCAATATATTGTTTATATTTGAAGCAGAGAGATATACACAGGGTAAAGGTAAAAGGTTGGAGCAAAATATATTATGCCTCAGCTGAAGTAAAAAATCTGGGGTGTCAATCCTAATCTCAGATAAGTAAAAGCAAAAATCAATCTCATTAAAGGGATAAGGAAAGAAATTACATCTTAAAAGGCACCATTGATAATGAAGCTATATCATTACTAAACATGTATGTACTTAGTGGCATATAATACAGATTCCTAGAGGAAAAGCTGAGTGAATTACAAGGAGATATAGACAACAAAACTCTAATAATGGGAGACCGCAATCTCCCTCTCTCAGAGCTAGATAAATCTAACAACAAAATAAACAAGAAGAAAGTTAAGAAGGTGAATAAAATCTTAGAAAACTTAGATATGATAGAACTCTAGAAAATCTTATGGTGATAGAAAAGAATATATCTTGCTCTCAGTAGTACTTGGCACCTACACCAAACTTGACCATGTACTAGGGCACAAAAACCTTATAATCAAATGTAGAAAGGCAGAAATAATAAATAAACACTTCCCAGAGCATGATGCAATAAAAATTACATGTAATAAAGGATCATGGAAAGATAAACAAAGAACTAATTGGAAATTAAATAACATTATCTTAAATAGTGGGTGAATCAAACAGCAAATAATAGAAAAAATCAATAATTATATCCAAGAATATGATAATAATGAGACATCATATTAAAATTTATGGGATGCAGTCAAGGCAATTATGAGGGGAAACTTTATATCTCTAATATATGAATAAAATAAAGAATGAGGAGATCAATGAATTGGGTATGCCACTAAAAAAAGCTAGAAAAAGAGCAAATTATAGATCCCTAATTAAATACCAAATTAGAAATTCTGAAAATCATGGAAGAGATTAATAAAACTTAAAGCAATAAGTAAATAAATAAGCAAACAAATAAATAAGAACAAATAAATAAATAAATAAATAAAACTAAGAGTTGGTTTTTATGAAAAAAACCAACAAAATAGACAAACTTTTGGTTAATCTGATTAAAAAAGAAGATAACAAATTACCAGTATCAAAAATGAAAAGGATGAACCAGCCACCAATGAGGAGGAAATTAAAGAGATAATTCAGAGCTACTTTGCTGAACTGTATACCAATAAATTGGATAACTTGAGTGAAATAGATAAATATTTACAAAAATAAAAACTCCCAGATTAATAGAAGAGGAAATAAATTACTTAAATAACCCCATTTCATAAAAAAGAAATTGAAGAAACAATCAATAAACTTCTTAAGAAAAAAATCTCCAGGTCCAGATGGATTTACAGGTGAATTCTACCAAACTTTAAGGAACAATTAATTCCTATTCTACATAAACTATTTTTAAAATTAGGAGAGGAAGGACTTCTGCCAAACTCCTTTTATGACACCAACATGGTGCTGATACCTAAATCGGGAAGAACCAAAACAGGCACAGAAAATTATAGACCAATCTCTATAATGAATATTGATGCAAAAATCTTAAATATAATTTTTTTTAGGTTTTTGCAAGGCAATGGGGTTAAGTGGCTTGCACAAGGCCACACAGCTAGGTAATTATTAAGTGTCTGAGGCCAGATTTGAACTCAGGTACTCCTGACTCCAGGGCTGGTGCTCTATCCACTGCGCCACCTAGCCACCCCTTAAATACAATTTTAACAATGAGATTACAACAAGTTATTACTAGGATAATACACCATGATCAGATAGAATTTATACCAGGTAGCCAGGGATGGCTCAACATTAGAAAACACTCAACATAATTAAACATATCAATAGCAAAACCAAAAGAAATCGGATCCTGAAAAGCCTGTGATAAAATACAATATCCATTTCTATGACACTAGAAAGTTAGGGAATAAATGGAGTTTCCCTTAAAATAATAAATAGCATCCATATGAAATCATGAACAAATATTATATGTAATGGGAATAAACTCCAATTATTTCCATTTAAAATCAGGGGTGAAACAAGGATGCCCATTATCACCACTGCTTTTTAATATAGTATTAGAAGTCCTAACAGTAGCATTAAGAGAAGCAAAAGAAATTGAAGGAATCAGAATTGGCAATGAGGAAGCACAACTTTCACTCTTTGCAGATGATATGATGGTGTACCCAGAGAACCTGAGAAAGTCATCTAGAAAACTCCTTGAAACAATTAAAAATTCAATTCAAGGGCGGCTAGGTGGCACAGTGGATAGAGCACCGGCTTTGGAGTCAGGAGTACCTGAGTTCAAATCTGGCCTCAGACACTTAATAATTACCTAGCTGTGTGGCCTTGGGCAAGCCACTTAACCCCATTGCCTTGAAAAAAAAATCTAAAAAAATAAAAATTCAGCAAAGTAGCAGGATATAAAATAAACTCACATAAATCATCAGCATTTCTATATATGAGCAATAAAGCTCAAGAGCAAGAGATAGAGAAATTCTATTTAAAATAATTATAGACAACATTAAATATCTGTGAATCTGTCTCTCAAGACAAACCCAGAAACAGTATGAACACAATTATAAAGCACTTCTCACCCAAATAAAACAGATCTAAATAATTGGAAGAATATCAAATGCTCATGATTAGATTGAGCTAATATAATAAAAATGATAATTCTACCCAAATTAAATTACTTATTCAGTGCCATACCAACTAAACTACCAAGTAACTACTTTACTGAGCTAGAAAAAAAATAGTAAAAATTTTCATCTGGAGCAACAAAAGGGCAAGAATAGCAAGGGAACTGATGAAAAAAAATGTAAAGGAAGGTGTCCCAGCCCTACCAATCTAAAAGTATACTATAAAGCAGCAGTCATCAAAACTGCCTGGTACTGGTTAAGAAATAGAGTAATGGATTGGTGGATTACGATAGGTTCAAAAGAAGCTACAGTAAATGACTACAGCAATCTACCTAAAAACATCAGCTTCTGGGATAAGAACTCACTATTTCACAAAAATTGTTGGGAAAACTGGAAAATATTATGGCAAAAATCAGGCATAGAACCACATCTCACACTCTATACCAAAATAACGGCAAAATGGATAAAGGATTTAGACATAAAGAGTGGCACCATAGATAAATTAACCGACCAAGACCAAACAAGAATTAGAGCACATTATAAATAGCAAAATGAATGATTTTGACTATATTAAATTAAAAAGTTTTTGTACTAATAAAATCAATGCTGCCAAAATCAGAAGGAAAGCAGAAAGTTGGGAAACAATCTTCACAACCAGGAGTTCTGATAAAGGTCTCATTTCTAAAATATATAGAGAATTGCATCAAATTTATAAGGTCACAAGTCATTCTCCAATTGATGAAGGGTCAAAGGATATGAATAAAAAGTTTTCAAATGAAGAAATTAAATCTATATATAATATTCATATAAAATGCTCCAAATCATTATTGATTAGAGAAATGCAAATTAAAACAATAACGAGATATCATCTCACACCTATCAGATTGGCCAAGATGAGAAAAAGCATTGATGCATTGCTGGTAGAGTTGTGGACAGATCCAACCTTTCTGGAGAGCATTATGAAACTATGGCCAAGGACCAATAAAACTGTTCATACCCTTTGACCCAGCAAATCCAGAAGAAATTATAAAAGGGGGGAAGTCCTACACGTTCCAAATTATTCATAGCAGCTCTTTTTGTAGTGACAAAGAATTGGAAATTGAGGGGTTGCCCATCAATTGGGGAATGGCTAAATAAGTTATGGTACATGAATACTATGGAATACTAGTGCTCTATTAGAAACCATAAATGGTCGGACTCTGGAGAAGCATGGAATCACTTACGGGATCTGATGCTGAGCTAAGGGAGTGGAACCAAGAGAACAATGTGCACATCAACAACATTGTGAGATGAACGACCTTGGTGGAAGCAGCTCCTCTCGGCAGTCCAGAGAGCTAGGACAACTGTATTAAACTGGCTATGGACTGTATTATCCCTATCAAGAGAAATAAAAACAAAACAAAACACACATACACACACACAAAACCCTTCAGAATCTGATGAACACGTTATAAAAATTATATCTTATGTATTGCTTTCCCTTAATGCTAATTCCTCATACCAAAAATTACTAATCTGTAAATATATTTATCAAAATATAAATGTACAATTCTAACCTGACCATTCACCACTAAGGGGAAGAGGGGTGGAAAGGGAGGGTAGAAGGAAATTTTGCAACTTAAAAATATACATGTGCATATGGATGAAAATAAATAAATAAATACATTTATATAAAAATAAAATTTTGTTCCGAAAAAGGCATGTGGTCTATCTTATGGAGACTTAAAAATTCTTATTTGAATTTTTTTCAATTTTTCAAAACATAAACAAACAATGATTATTTGCCTTTTTCCATGTAGCTAACAAAGAACAATTTGGGATAAGGAATACTGGGTAGTAATGTAAATTTCCTAGTCACCAGTTTAAAAACATGAGACTTTTGTGTTTGGTAGTTGAATGACTACTAGACATAAAGTTAACCTGATAGATGGCCTGTTATGTCAAATAAACATTTGTAACCAATAACATTTAGTATGTGTATAATATGTATTATGAAGGCCTACTAACTAAAGTAATTTTGAAGTAGTGATGGAAAGAAATGCTTTTTTGATATATGTGCCATAACTGTAGTTATAGGAAAATAACTGATTTCTATTGGTGGCATAATTACAGGTAATGTTAGTACTATTCTAGTTTGTTGCTACGCTAATACTTGGAGGAAATACAAGTTTTCAGTTAGAGCCAAGTGAAAGTAAAGATGTAGTTTTTTTTCTTTATTATCCAAGTTCTCAGACATTCTGAATTCTCTTCACCCTTGAGAATTCAACTTGAGAGTCCCTAAGATAGAGAAAAAGGGGAAGGAAAAGGAAAGGGAGAATCATAAAATCATTTTGATTAAATGGACCCTACAGATAATTTACCTAAGAAATTTCAATAAAATAAACAATTATTAAGCACTTATTCCATTCATAATATTTTGAGCAAGTGGTTACTTCAGTAACTTTATAATTTGGGAATTTATTCACTACCTCGCCAAAAATACTTAGCTCTAATTCTAAGAAAAGTATGATAACCTGTGAGAATTTGGTGAAACCACATCCCAAGTTCAGGAACTGGCGTCTTTTAGGTTCTTCCTCCACCACAGCCAAAGATGTTTGATTTTTTTAGTGATATACCTGGTAATAATCTTACCTTGTCTTTTTTTGATGTTGTTTTTATCATTTTTAGATTTCATGTGTTGTTTTAATTTGAGGAGGTAGGAATTGCCTTAATATTATTTTTTAGTTATTCCTGAATTATCCTCTGAGTTTTAATTCTTGGATATCTCAAATTTAGTCAAATGTACTTTGCTCATTTGAGTTAAAACATGGCCCATAAAGGTCCATAGCTTTGAGCGCCCCTGTTAAGTTTTAAAACTCTAGTAATGTATTGGAAAGAAGCTGCTGCTTGTGTCCATTTTCTCTCTCTGTACTGAAAGTTAGTGTAGAGGCCTGGTTCTGGGCAAATTAAGACTCCACACTAATTTTGAGGCATCTTCTCACCTCCTTACGGATACAGTAGCCATTATCCATATCCACCACAACCTGCCTAGCTAGCCCAGTTCTAATAGATGAACTATTATTGCCTTACCTTACTAATAGTCAGGCTTCTATGCCACTTGCCAACCTTCTCTGAACCTGCTTCCCTAGCTTCCATTTAGGAATGGTCTTCCTTCCTTAAAATATAAGCCCATTAAGGTGAGAAGTCAAGTCCATATGAAACTATCACCTTCCTTATTGAGGAGACAGTACAGTTGAGAGTACAGTGTTAAACTTGAACTCAGGAAAATCCTGTTACATCATAACTAGCCTCCATCTAAGACTTTAGGATTTCTTTCATCAGTCTTACAGGACATTATGTTTTTGTATTCATTTTTCAATACCTGCCTTTACTTCCACTTTCTACACTTGTCTTTTTTTAAAAATTTAAACTGATTTTTTTTAAACTTAATTGTCCATCTAATTGAAACAGAAGCAGCTTCTTATGTAAATTTTCTCTCTCTCTGTAGGTGAAGGCTGAAAGTTAGGGTAGAGACATGGGCAAGTTAAGACTTTCACACTAATCATTTTAGACAGCATCTCTCCCCCAATTTTTTTCCTCAGAAGAATTATTTGTATCTGTTCCACCACAAATTCATTTGTAACAATTCTCTGTCCCTTCTTGGCTGAGAGATTCTAGCTAGCTTTTCTCTGTATTCTTTGAAATCCAATCTCAAGGGGCGGCTAGGTGGTGTAGTGGATAAAGCACCAGCTCTGGAGTCAGGAGTACCTGGGTTCAAATCCGGTCTCAGACACTTAATAATTACCTAGCTGTGTGGCCTTGGGCAAGCCACTTAACCCCGTTTGCCTTGCAAAAAAAAAAAAAACCCTAAAAAATAAAATAAAAAAAAAGAAATCCAATCTCAAAATCTAGGATATGAATCAGAATGTACTCATATTTTTTCTCCTCTATCAAAAAATTTAAGACTGAGTGGTTATACTTCCTTCATGACTTCCATTATTTTTGCCTAATAAACTAATTCACATTAGTTGGGAATACCAGTTTCTCTCACTGACTCCTTTGTCTTTTGTGGTTGTTTGTCCTTTATTCTCAAAGAAGACCACAACAACAGGGAGGTGATGCCATGACAAGCACATGAGTTGGATTTGAGTGAAGGGGGTACTGTGCTAAGTCACCAGCCTCCCTTTTTCCTTCTGAGCCAGAAGTCATCTGGCTCCAGTGGCCAGATATGAATCAGGCTACCTGGAGATGGCCCTGGATGTGATGCAGTAAGGGTTAAGTGACTTCCCCAAGGTCACACAGGTAGTAAGTGACAAGTGTCTGTGTCTGGATCAAACTCCTGTCCTTCTGAATCCAAGGTCAGTTCTCTATCCACTGCACCACCTAGCTGTCCTCTCTTTTGAATGAATGAACAAATATTTATTAGATTCTTATTACATGCCAAGCACTTTGCTAGTGCTACAAAAGCATAAAGGTCATCCTTGACCTCAAGGAGCTTATATTGTGGTAGGAGAGAGGCAACACATAGAGAGGAATGGTGAACAGGGAGCCTCATTTTAGTTTGGAAAGTTTCAGGGATTGAGATTGGAGCCATAAGGAAATAGAATAGATTGGCACATCTTTTCCAGTAGCAATGGTGGAATTAATTTGATTATGGTTATAGAACTGGAAAGTGGAGGTAGTCACAGTGAGTTGCAGGACCCATGCCTGGCAAATGAAAAATATCAGAGGCATGGAAGTATGACTGGGACAGGCAGCCTGAGAGAGTGGGTCACATACCAATCTGGACCTTAGGGGGTCAAGGGGGAGATCCAGAATTAGGGTGAAATGAAGCAAATTGAAGCATTCTGAAGAAGGAAGTTATTAAGGCAAATCAAGAAGCTCCCATTTTTGGCAGAACAAATGCTAATTGATGCCCCACTCCAGGACCACTGCTTCATTGGTTACTCATGAATATTGTCCTTTAGGTCACTCATACTACAGACCATTTAGAACTGGAGGAGAATGTAAAGAGACAATTTAATTAGTTCAACAAGTTCTTTTTTACAGAAGAAGAAACAGAGAAAATAGTTTGTCTAAGATCATAAAAGTATTAAATAAGAAAAATCAGAATTTGAATACACATCTGACTCCAAATCCATTGGTTTGATTTTTCCATTACACAACAGTGCTTCCAATCACCTTATCCTTCCCTTCTTCCCCTCTCCCATTGCCCCCCCTTGCTAACCCTTAAAACTTCTGAGCACAAAAAAATGGGTTCAACTATATTCAGACAAACAATAAGTGGTGAGTGAGACCTAATCACCTATTGGTGGTTGTCGTCAGACCTTCCCTTTGTTAGAACAAAGAACAAAATTAACATCCAATAATAAATCCTTCTACAGATAAGGGTACCGCATGTAATTGCAACAGCTCCACCCTGACCTATTCAAACAAGTTACCAATGCCAAAAGGTACAGGCTGAATAAATAGATATCAGCCTAGACAATCACTATTTTCTAAAGAATGTTAAATCAAGGAGATTAATGACTTCCACTTCTAGTAAGGAAACATACTCACTCTATGTATACAACTATCATTTGGAATCAGCAGAAACACAAATGTAAGACACTTTGCAGGCCACTGCAAAAGTTCCTTTATTCTCCATGTTTATTGGACACAAGATCTTCAGTTCTTATTGGTTACTCATGTAGCTAAGAGTTCAATTGTCAACAGCTCCGGAGTAAGGTGTTCTTTGTAGAAGTCCTCCTATTGGCTCTTGAAATAGAATGTTAGATGGCTGAGCTGCTTGAATTTGACATCTGATTAGCAGGATCCCTCCAAAGCCTTAATGTAAATAGAACCTTGCTTCAGGTATCGTCTCTGAGACTTTTCAAGCAGACTTCCAACTACCAAGCAATTTCATATCTTTCTGCCTCTTATCTCCTTTTCCCACTGATCAGACTTCAGACATCTCTTCCCATCTTACCCTTATCTGTTTCAGTGTCCTCTGTCTCTGCTGCCCCTGTCAAGTTTTTATTTATTTAAAGCCAACTAGCCTGCTTGATAGGAAATGAGCAGATTCGTGCCAAAACTCTCTGTTTGGAAGACAGATGTTTTCTCCCATCTTGCTACTTCTTTGTCTTTCAATCTTGTTTCCCAAAGTCTAACATCATATATTAAAATGTCTGTTATAGACAACAAATGCTATGAGTTATCAGAAGGAAAAAAAGACTATCTTACTGAATATCTATTACAATCCCAAAGGGCTTTCCCAATATTATTCCTCTTTCCTAAAATCCTTATATCTTTCTGAGTTCAGAACTTTAATCTCCTACTTTACTGAGAAAATTGAAACCATCCTTCTTTCATCCTGGCTATGACATTCATAACTTCTGATATTCTTGATGTCATTTAGTGCCTTAGTTTCCTTATCTGTAAAATATATTGCCTGCCTCATAGAGTTATTGTGAAGAAAGTTCTTTTTAAACCTTAAAGACCCATATTGCTATAATAATTATTATATATTATAATAATTATTGTCCTCTTTCTTCTACTTCTTTAATAAAAGCAAACCTCATAGTTTGGCGTAGTGGATAGAGCACTGGCCCTGGAGTCAGGAGTACCTGAGTTCAAATCCAGCCTCAGACACTTAATAATTACCTAGCTGTGTGGCCTTGGGCAAGCCACTTAACCCCATTACCTTGCAAAAACTAAAAAAAACCAAACCTCTTTGTCAGGGGTTCATAATCTTATTTGAGGCATGAACCACCTTTTGGTCATCTGGAGAAACTTGTATACCACTTCTCAGAATAAGTTTTCAAAATACATAAGATTATTTTACTTTAAAAAGTCTATTATATTGAAATATGATTATCAAACTATTTAGCCATGGTTAAAAATCTTTACTTGATGTTTTCTCCCATATTCTCATCTATCTTGCACCATAGTAGAATGAAATGACTCTCCTGCTTGCCAGAGTGAGAGACTTGTGCCACAATCCCATTTCGGCCCACTTCCATCTAGCCATGTTCCATTTGTGATCTATTTTCTTATCTTCAACTTTCCTCTTACTCAATCCTTCCTGAGTCCTCACATTTGTTGACACTGTTGATTTTGTCTCCACACCTCCATATACCTTCCCTCCTACGTTCCTCTTTGATACTCTCTTTTCCCTTGACTTCTGTGACTCTGAATTATCCTGGTTCTTCTCCTATGAATCTAGTTATTCCTCTTTGATTTCTTTCTCTTCTTCATCTCCCTCCTTCGTGTAGTAAGTGAGAGTGTCCTTCAAAGTTCCATCCTCTGTCCTTTTCTCTTTGCACTCTCTTCCTTGGTAGATTCTCTTCTATGGCTTAAATTATTCTTCCCCTCTTTTCAGATGACACTTTGCTTTAAGCTAGGCTTGACTCAGGTTGGTGACTCAGGCTTGGGACTGAAATGAAATGAGACATTCGTAGACCATCTAATGCTTAGCAAAAAGAATGGAGAGGATAAAGCAATAGATCAGACAGATGCAGCCCCTCATCTCCATGGAGAATTGCATTTAGTTGGATTGTGACGATGTGTTGATTTCTTGAGCAGTGGGCTATTCAGGTCTGAGAGGGAATGGTTCTTCATAGCCTCTAAGCAACCAAAAATAATGTCCTTGGAGGTAGATCAACAAATATTAGATACAATTTCTTAACCATGAGGCAGACTCTTAAGCAACTGGGAAGGCTATTAACAGCAGCCCAAGTCCCTTATGTCAATCAAGGTTTAGGGATAACATTCTAGCTTTGTAAAAGGAAAAACCAGCCTAGTCTGTGTGGTGGGGTAGAAATTGCTTCTACTAATATTAAATATAAAACTAGACTTTCCCTCAAATCTAGTGCAGCAGCAAATTGCTGCTAAGGCATGCATGGCTCTGGATTGGGGGAGAGAATGAGTGCTTGGATAAAGGGGCAGAATTGGTGTGAGAACCTTGTAGAGGAGAGACTTTCCTTCAAGAAAGATATAATAGGGGCAGCTAGGTGGCACGGTGAATAGAGTCCTGGCCCAGGGGTCAGGAGGACCTGAGTTCAAATCCAACCTCAGACACTTCTTACTTAGCTGTG
Source organism: Macrotis lagotis (assembly GCF_037893015.1). Taxonomy (NCBI): domain Eukaryota; kingdom Metazoa; phylum Chordata; class Mammalia; order Peramelemorphia; family Peramelidae; genus Macrotis; species Macrotis lagotis. The sequence continues at coordinate 242,490,251 of NC_133660.1, forward strand.
TGACCTTGGGCAAGTCAGTTAACTCCATTGCCTTGCAAAACAAAAAACAAAAAAAGAGATATAATATGTGTACCTGTTTCCAGAGGGTCCTGAGGAAGAAGAAAAAGAAAGACTTTGAAAGCTATCAACAGCTAACTCTTCAATTTGTCCTTATTTTGAGCATGCCTCTCTAAAGTTTTGGAGAAGTTTCTCCTTGTGTGATCTCAGCACTCTTGGTTGAGCTGATGAGATCTTGCTCTAGTTAAAAGGTCATTTGCTCTTGTGTATTTTCTTGTACATTCTAAACTGAACTCTTATTTTCATTTACTATTTATTTGGATAAATGACTCAATTATTTGCAATACTTTTGTGTAATCAGCATTTGGGGAGAAGGGGTTAAACATTCCTAATAGGATTAGGTATAAGCTTGGAGTAACTCACCCATGGATAGTGACCATGGAAGGACATTTTTGTCTTGAACCAAAATTGTGCCATAAAGAAAAGCAATCTTTAAGTGACAAAGATTCCAGAGATATGTCAATCTTTCTGTGAATCACAGCAGGATAATACATGTGGATATCCATAATCTAGTTAGGTACATATCCTTACCTCTCTCCTAAATTCCATATTTATTCTTGCTAGTACCTTACCCTATACCACTTACCTTATACCAAACCCATCTTCTTCTTAAATCTATCTTCCTAACTTATCTATTTTTATTGATTTTTCCAGTCACCAAAACCTTGGGGCCATATTTTAATCCTCTCCCCATCTCACCCTCACAAAAAAAATGATAGGCTCACAAATTTAGAATTAGAAGGGATTTTCAAGATCTTCTTATTTTAAAATCCAAAGTGAGCACTTAGATGGTTACCATCCTCCTTCCTGGACTATTTTCATAGCCTCCTTAGTGGTCATCCTGCCTCCAGGCTCTCTTCTCTGTGATCCTCCTTATACCTAGCTGTCAAAGTAATCTTCCTAAAGCAAACACCTGACCATATCACTCCCCTGCTCAAAGACCTCAGGGCTTTACCATTTACTGCAGGATAATATCAAAACTCTTTAACTTGGCTTTCTGAGCAAAATCTACAAATAGGTTTCAGCTTAACCTTATTTCATAGCATTGCCTCTTGTGCACGCTATGTTCTGAACAGAATCCTGCCTCAGCTATCTTTAAGAACTGGAATCAATGATTTCCACCTACTCTAATTTCTCTTCCTGTTGAATTTCTTGTCTAATTGATCTCACTAGAAATGATTTATCATTCCCACAGTTTTTCAATTCATGTCATTTTCTTTTTGTAATTATAAAATTTCTTCCCAATTTTCTAATTCCTTCTTTTTTAAAAAAAAAAAGACATTGTTTATTTTTTTCCAATTACATGTTGAGATAGTTTTCAACATTCATTTTGGTAATATTTCCTCCATCCCTCCTTTCCCTCCCCGCCCCCGTCCAAGACAAGTTATACACACACAATCATGTTAAACACATTTCCATGCTGTTAAAGTTATGCTGTAAAAGAAGAATCAAAACAAAAGGGGAAAATCATGAGAAAGAATCAACAAAAAAAAATTTTTAAGTGAAAATAGTACTCTTGCATTTGTATTCAGACTCCATATTTCTTTCTCTGGAGATGGATGGCATTTTCCATCATAAGTCTTTTAGATTTGGGGCAGCTAGGTGGTGCAGTGGATAGAACATCAGACCTGGACTCAGGAATACCTGAGTTCAAATCTGGCCTCAGACACTTAATAATTACCTAGCTGTGTGATCTTGGGCAAGACACTTAACCACATTGCCTAGCCAAAAATAAATAAATAAATCTTTTAGAATTGTCTTTGTCTTTGGTCATTGAATTGCTGAGAAGAGTCAAGTCTATCACAGCTGATCATCACACATTGTTGCTGTTACTGTGTATAATGTTCTCTGGTTTGGCTCACTTCACCCAGTATCAGTTCATATAAGACTTCCCAGGTTTTTCTTATAGAACAATAGTATTCCATTATATTTCTATATCAGTATTTGTTCAGTCATTCCCCAAGTGACGGGCATCCTTTCAATTTCCATTTCTTTGCCACCATAAAAAAAGAGGTGCTATGAACACTTTTGTACGTCAGTAATTCATGTAATTTTCAGTAGTCATTAGATTTATCATGATAGTTCATCATGATAGCTAACCAGTTCACCAAAACTTCCATGCAATGTTTTATTATGATGTGCAATTATCTATACATGTCTTCTTCTTCATATATAATGTAGTAAGCTCCTTATATTTGCATATAGTTGGGCATTTATTAATGATGTTTAGTCCAATTTTAGGAAAAAAGTAATTAGCATAACAATGTTAAATCTTTTTAAATTTATATTTATTTTATTTTTATACAAATGTTTTTCATACATTACTAAAATATTCTTGCTTAAGAATAAATATAATACCCCTTCTCCCCAAAATACAGACCCTCATGAGCAATAAAGTAAAGGAAAGAGGAAAAAATTAAAATCAAGATTTAAAAAAATAATAATAAGGGCAGCTAAATGGCACAGTGGAAGGAGCACCAGCCCTGGAGTCAGGAGCATCCAACAATCTGGTGGTGCAATGGACCAGCCAGGAGCACCCGGGTCCAAATCTGGCCCCAGACACCCAACAATCACCCAGCTGTGTGACCCTGGGCAAGCCACCCCAACCTCACTGCCCTACAAAAATAAAATAAAATAAAATAAAATGACAATAATCATAATCATAATCATAATACTAGGGGCTGCCAGTGGTGCAGTAGACAGAGCATTGGCCCCAGAGCCAGGAGTACTTGGGTCCAAATCCGGCCTCAGACACCCAACAGTCACCTAGCTGTGTGACTCCAGGCAAGCCACCCAACCCCATCTGCTCCCCAATTCCCCAATAATAATAATAATAATAATAATAATAATAATAATAATAATAATAATAATAGTGCTTCAGTCTGTGTTCCAACACCACCAGCTCTGTTGTGGGTGGATCACATTCTTTAGGATAAGTCCATCACAAAAGCTACTTCCATAAGTTTCCACTGTTGCCATTGCTGATTGCAACTCCTCCATCTGTACTTCCCCACTACCATATATTTTCTTTCTCCTTTCACTCTGTCCCTCTTCTTAAATGTGCTGTAGGGTAGCTGAGTGGCACAGCAGACTGATTACTGGCCCTGGGGCCAAGAGGCCCAAGCCTACATACTATCCCTAAGGTCCAGCAACCACCTGGGTCTGTAGTCCCGAACAGGCCATCCAATCCCAGCCCCTTGCAAGAAGTAAAAAAGAAAATGTTATATCTGACCACTCTCCCCCACGGTCCACCATCTCCTCCATCACTCACCCCCCCTTCCCCCTGTTCTCCTTCTCTCTTTCTTACTTTAGATGTTTATACCCCATTGAGTATATATGCCATTTCCTCTCTGAGCTACCTCTGATGAGAGCAAAGGTTCTCTCATTTCCCCTTGCCTCCCCCCCTTCCATATCATTGCAATAGCTCATTGTAATAAAAAAATTATTATTTGAAATATCTTAGCCTATTCCACATCTCCTTTCTCTTACTCCCTTATACATTTTCCTTTTAGCCATTGAATCCATTTTTACAATATATTAAATCTTCAAATTCAGCTCTCTCCTGTGCTTCATCTATAAAAGCCCCTTCTACCTGCTCTATTAAATGAGAAGTTTCTTATGAGTATTATCAGTATCACTTTTCTGTGCCAGAATACATGAAGTTCATCATCATTAAGTCCCTCATATTCTACCCTTCTCCTCCACTCTCTATGCTTCACCTGAGTCCTGTATTTGAAGATCAAAATTTCTGTTCATCTCTGGCCATTTTAACAGGAACATTTGAAATTCTCCTGGTTCATTGAAAGTCCATCCTTTTTCCTGGAAGAGGACATTCAGTTTTTCTGGGTAGTTGATTCTCGGTTGCATTCTGAGCTCTTTTGTCTTCTGGGATATTATATTCCAAGTCCTCTGAGCCTTTAATGTAGTTGCTGCTAAGTCCTGTGTGATCCTAACTTCAGTTCCATGATATTTGAATTGTGTCCTTCTGGCTGCTTGTAATATCTTCTCTTTAACTAGGGAGTTCTGGAACTTGGCTATAATATTCCTGGGGGTTGTTTTTTTTTGGATCTCTTTCCAGGGGAGATGGGTGGATTCTCTCAATTCCTATTTTGCCCTCTGCTTCTAGGATATCTGGGCAATTTTCCTGTAGGAATTCCTTGAAAATGATGTCAAGGCTCTTTTCCTGATCATGACTTTCAGGTATTCCAATAATTTTTAAATTATGTTTCCTGAAGCTGTTTTCCATATCAGTTGTTTTTTCAATGAGATGTCTCACATTTTCTTCTAATTTTTCATTCTCAGGGTGGCTAGGTGGTGTAGTGGATAAAGCACCAGTCCTGGAGTCAGGAGTACTTGGGTTCAAATCCCATCTCAGACACTTAATAATTACCTAGCTGTGTGGCCTTGGGTAAGCCACTTAACCCTGTGTGCCTTGCAAAAACCTAAAAAAAAATTTTTTTTCATTCTCTTTGTTTTGAAGTATTGTGTCCTGACTTCTCATAAAGTCAGCAGCTTCGTTCAGTTCCATTCTAGATGTGAAGGATTTGTTTTCCTCAGAGAGCTTTCTTATCTCTTTTTCCATCTGCCCAATTCTGCTTTATAAAGCATTCTTCTCCTCAATAACTTTTTGAACTGTTTTATCCATTTTACCTATGCTGGTTTTTAACATTCTATTTTCTTCAGCATTTTTTTGGATCTCCTTGACTAAGCTGCTGATTTCTTTTTCATGTTTTTCCTGCATCTCTCTCATTTCTTTTCCCAATTTTTCTTCTATCTCCCTCACTTGATTTTCAAAATCGATTTTGAGCTCTGTCATAGCCTGAACCCAATTTCTGTTTTTCTTGCAGTCTTTAGATGCAGGAGTTTGGACTTCCTCATCTTCAGATTGTGTATTCTGATCCTTCTTGGGATTAGAGACAAAGTATTTCTCAATGGTGTTCCTCTTTTTTTCTCTGTTTACTCATTTCCCCAGCTTGTGCCTAGTTTTGGGGTGCTTCCTGAGCGTTTGGTATTATTGGGACACCACCCCACAAGGATCTCTGTGTGTGAAGCTCTGTCTTCCCTCCTAGTCTGTGAATGACCACAAGTGCTCCCCTCTGCCATGGGACTGAGGTGGGGGGAGTTCTTCTGTTCTATGGGGGTCCTAGACTGCAATCAGGATCTGAATGTGGTCAGAGCCCCAGAGTCCTGTTACAGGTTCAGAGGACAGACCTCAGAAGTCTCTCTCCACTCCCCTACATAGGCTGAGTACGCAAGGCTCCATTGCCTGGGGGTTCCTGCTTACTGCTCCACCTGCTTCTGGTTCCTGGATCTGGGCTGCAGAGGCCATGTTGCTCCCTGAGTGCCCTGAGGACTGGGCTTCACATGCTCACTGGTGTAGGTCGGGAAACTGCCCCCAATGTCCTGAGCCATGGCTTCCAGGCACCCTGGGGCTGCCTCCGGGAGGCTGAAGTTCCTTCACTCTGGTGGGCTGCCCCTCTAACCCTGTGGAGCGGAGCCTTTCCACTATTTTTCAGGTTACCTTGGGCTGGAGAACTGCCTCACTGGATCCCTCTGTGGGTTCTGTCTCTCAAAAATTTAGAGTCCTTATTTTATAAGTTTTGAGAGAGAGCACCTAAGAGAATCTCTTCTTCTGTTGCCATCTTGGCTCCCCCCCCAATATTAAATCTTGTGAAAAATAAAAACATTCAAAATACTATTACATCAATAGATGTGGGAAAACCCTTTGACAAAACATGCATGAATTCAGCTTTATAACACCTACACAGCATGGACATAAAGGGGTCATTTGTAATATAACAAAAAAATTTATCCCTAATCTTTAAAGTTAGTAACATATATAAAGAAGAAAGTGTCTAATAAATACAGAAATAAAACAAGAATTTACCCTTTTCTGAGATTGTCAGTTTCAGAAATTTTAGCAAAAGCAATAAGAAAAGAGAAAGAGGGGTAGTTAGTGACATTGTGGAGTCAGGAAGATCTGAATTCAAATGTGGCCTCAAGACACTTAATAATTACCTAGCTGTGTGATGCTGGGCAAGTCACTTAACCCCATTGCCTTGAAATACCAAAAGAAAAGAGAAAGAAATTCGACATAAAGAGTGACAAAGAGAAGAAAGAGTTATGGCTATTTGTGGATAACAAAATGGTTCACTTAGAAAATCAGCAAAGAAACGAATTGAAGTGGCTGATAATTCAGTAAAGAAATAGGATATACAAAATAAATCAACATCAAGATTATCTATTTTTGTTGATCTTTCTAGTCAGCAAAACCTAGGGCCCTCTTTTAATCCATTCCTCAAAAATCAATAACATTTTTATATAGCAATAACAAAGCCCAAGAGGAAAAATAAATTAGGGAAATCCCCTTAAAAATAACAAAATTAACAAAACATATAGAAGTTAGTCTACCAAAGAAAGTGAATGAAAGTATGAAGAACCAACATGTTTCTTAAAGAATGTTTGTTAAATTTAATTGTCTGGGGTGGCTAGGTGGCACAGTGGATAAGGCACCGGCCCTGGAGCCAGGAGTACCTGGGTTCAAATCTGGTCTCAGACACTTAATAATTACCTAGCTGTATGGCCTTGGGCAAGCTACTTAACCCCATTTGCCTTGCAAAAAACCTAAAAAAAAACAAAGCAAAACAAAACAAAATTTAATTGCCTGGATTATATCTCAAGGCTTGTATGTCTTTCTTAACGCAGTGACCAGAAAGGTAGACAATGTAAATATACCAACGTTGTTTGTGTACCTTCCCCCAAGAGTGGACAGAGGGCAGGAACTTTGTTTGCTCCCTATTACAGTAAGACCTAGTGACAAGGGGACAATGGGAGTGATTATCTTATAATTGGACTCCTCTTATGCAATGAATTTCCCATGATTTTGTTTCATCCTTTCACTTGGTACACTTGGCTTCCACTGTGTGAAGCAATTGAAATAAGTCACTCATGCTACTACGTACTGGGTTGTTTCTGGGCTTGGCAGCCACTGGATTCCCAAATTCTCTGCCTTGCTTTCTGAGAAATCACTGGGGATTCCCAAGTATATCAATGAATAGGCTCTCTTCCTACAGGTTCTATTGCTAGAGGCTCAAATGTCAGACGCATGAAGCCCCAGGAGAACAGTGGGAGGTTTCCCACACAATGTATCACTTCAGAGTGTGTGGGAGCATTGACTGAGGGATGGTTAAACAAATTGAGCTACATGAATGTAAGGTAATATTACTGTACTGTAAGAAACAATAAATATGAAGAATACAGAGAAGCATGGGAAAATGTATGAAATGATACAAGAGATAACGAGTACTAGAAAAAATATGCATAATGACTATAACAATGTAAATGGAAAGAAAAACAAGAACTGAAATAGAATGCTATAATAAAGATCAAGTCCGACCCTGAAGAAGAAATGAGAAAATGCACCTCTTCCTTTCTTTGTAAAGATTAGGTACAATGAGCATTGCATATACTATTGGGATCAGTTAACACATAGGTCAGCTTTGCTGAACTGCTTTTTTTTCTCTTCCCTTCTTTTAATTATTTGCTACTAGGGATGGCTTCTGGAGAGAGGAGGTAGAAAAGAGGACTACTTTTGAAAATGAAGGTGCTATAAAACCAAAAAAAAATAGAAAATTTTAAGAAAATACTGTGGGGGGAATGCAAGACATACTCACTCTAGCTTTTGTGACTTTCAAACAAGGCAATTTTTAAAAAAAAATTCATATGTCTAGTGTTAGAAATTCCTTCCTCTGGTGAAAATCATCTGCATTTCAGTCCTAGAGAGATTCCTGGGAACTGAGAGGTTTGGTAACTTGCTCTTGGTCACAAAGCTATTATGTATTAGGGTCAAGATTTCAATCAATTTCTTCCCTATTTTAAGACCAACTTTCAATCCAATAAATCATTTTACTTCCCATAGGGTGTTGAAGGTCTTATGTACCAGTGAGTTACATACAAGTTGATTTACTTGTAGTAATAATAGGAATAATAATTCACATTTATCTATGACTTTACAATTAAAAAAAGACCTTTTCATATATGACCTCATTTGATCTTTTCAATTAACCTCAAAAGATTAGGTAGATAGGTATTATTCTTGCAGCAAAGGTGAGGAAACTATTGCTTGGAAAGACAAGAGGCTAAGCTGGATTAGAGTAAGTCTCAGAGCAAAATAGCACAAAATACCTTTGAATTAAACAGCGAGTTAGAAGGGACCTCAGGAGCAATCTGGTTCAATTTATATCTAAAAGACCCCCACCACAATTTAGCTGAAAAATAGTCATGCTGGAAATCTGGAAGACAATTGGCCTTTCCTGGAAGACCTCCAAGAACAGGAAATTCACTGTGTGGTTACTGCAGATCTACTCTTCTAATACCTGAGTTGTTAAAGTTTTCTTGTGGCTTAATTAGTTTCTCTGTGATTTCTACACAAATAGAGTAAGTCTGATCACTCTTCCACATGAGAGACCAGCAAATGCTTAAGACAGCTTTTATTCCACATCACCTTTCATCTCATTCTATCTTCTCTTCTCCAGGCTAAATATCCCCAGGTTCTTCACAATCATCCACATGGAATATGGACTCAGGATCTTTACCTTCTTGCATGCCTCCTGTGAGGACTCTCCAAATGATCGGTGTTTTTAAATGTGGTATCTAACACTGAGAGCAATAAATGTGATCCAACAAGGTCAGATTACAGGGGAATTATCAACTTCTTTTTCCTAGAAGCTGTGCCCCTCATTATAGTCCAAGATAAAATTTTCTTAATCCACCATATCACACTTTAGTCAGATTAAATCATAAAATGATTAAACCCTTGGATCATCTGGCTTAGCATAACCCTCAATCAAGCATTTAAAAATATGTCCTAGCAGAACAGAGATAAAAATGTGGATAATGATAGGGGAAACATGAAGCCACATGGGACAACAACAGTTAAATTGCATTAATTAAGTTTTCCATAGGCATCTAAAATGCCTAAGGTCTACCAAAGGCAGATACTTAGCCAAAACTTTTCTTACCTTCCATTGTCTATCTCTTTGCAGCTGGTGAAAAAACGATAAATATGATAAGTGCTCGAGATAAGGCAGGGTGTAAACCTGACTCACTGATAGCCAATCAGGAAGTTCTCATCTATGAACCTTCTGTGACTCATTGGCAGTAAAGCAGGTGGCTTTGTCTGGAAAACTCCCCTGAGGACAACACAAACAAGTGTTTGGGAACTTCCCTAAGAGTGAAAAAGATGGCGGCATAAACTTGGACATTTTATGAGGCTACCACCCATTATCTTTTACATTTTTTGACTTGACTCAAATGTTGATTTGATCTCATACAGACACAGCTATATACATCATGATTTTGTTATTATATATATATATATATATATGAAGATGTACAAATGAAGTTTAATAAATAAAAGTAAAGAGGTATGTATAATAATGAGGGAACTGCTAATGCTAATGAAACTTCTCTAGAATCAGACTCAGTTACAAAAGGTGATAAGGTCATTGCATAAGAAATGACTTTCTGGGGAGAGTTACCGCCAAGATGACGGGCGAATTGAGGCAAGCAATCTAGTTCCTACATTTTTTTGTCCAGCAAAAGCCTATTAACAGCACCTGAATAAATAATGAACAAGAATTCCAAGAGGATTTATAGTAGGTGACCTCTTCCATTCCAGAATTGTACAAAATAGTTAGAAGCTTATGAACAATCAGAAAGATGATATGCTAGAAAATCCAACATCAGCATAGGGAAGCAATTCAGGAGCCTCTTAGCATGATCAGAGAAATCTGTAGTCTGCATGACCCTATCTCACAAATTCAGAAAAAGCAAAGAGGTCCTATAAGAAAGTCCCAATGTGGTTGGAAACCAATAACGTAGACCGTGAAAATAACCAGGAGCATCAGTGACCAGTTTGTAATGCTCAGATGAATATTTCTCAGACCCAGAATCTCTGAGGTCTATAGTACTATGTTCTGAGATGCCATAGAGGCTTCTGAAGAAGATCTAATACTCTGAACCTCAAAGACCTGGGGGGACCCTAAAACTTCCTAGGACTTTTTGAATTAACACTCCAAGAAGTGGAGGTCATCAGATGAACCCAGATGACTCAGGACAAGGTCAAGCCAGTCCAACCATCCCACCCAAAAACAGTGTGGGATGGAGCCTGGCTCTGGTATAAAGCCCCAATTCAGAAACCCCAAACTGGAAGTAATAATAACAATGGCCAACATTTATATCATAATTTAAGGTTTAGGAAATACTTTTCATAAATTATTTCATTTAATTTCTACAAATATCATAAAAAACCCAACCCTTTGAGGCAAGTGCACTTATTTTTCCTGCTTTACACATGTGGAAACTGTGACTGGAAAAGTTAAGTGATTATTAGTTAAATAGTGGCTAGAAAGCATTTCAGGTATGAGTTGAACATCTTTATGGCTCTAAGACCAAAACTCTATTCATTAGATGCTTAAGTAAACAGAAACAGATACTGACCATGACAAAGAATTATTATGAATCCAAAGAAACAAAATAAATTTAACCCAGAAAAAGTCACTCTGTAATAACTGCAAACAGAAACTCAAAAGAAAAATGAAATTTTCATAAGAACTAAATGAATACTTAGAAGGAAGAAAGCAATAGATTTTTAAAAATAAAGTTGTGAAGTGAAGAATGGGAAGGAGAGTAAAGAGCTTAAGATAGAAAGAGATAAAACTTATCTAAGTAAGAGGATTCCTAAAACTCAGACTAGACCAAACAAAAGTTTTTGTATGCTGTTTTTAGGAAGCCTCAGAGAAAGAGATTAATGCTTTCATTTGGATATTGGCAATAATAACTGCCATCTTCCTGCTCCCACAGTTCTCTTGCCCGGCCTCTCTGATTTAGATAACAGTTTATATAAATCTTTATTAAATGTTTGCCAAGACTAAAATGTAGGGAGTGTTGGTGCATGATCTTCTGTTTGCAGGTGATGGTGCCCTCAATGCAGCCTCTGAAGCTGAGATGTGACCAAGTATGGATGGATTCTCTGCTGCTTGTGCTAACTTTGGACTAACAACACCAAGAAAACACAGTTGCTCCATTAACCAGCACAGATCATCCATATGAGGAATCATCAATTACAGCAAATGAAGTTTTGAATACTGCGGATAAGTTGACCTGGCAGTGTGCTTTCCAGGGAGGTACACATTGATAATAAGGTTGACATACACATTCCAGAGCTAACTCAGTGTTTGGGAGGCTCCAAAGGAAAGTGTAGGAGAGAAGAGGCATTAGCCTGACCACCAAACTGAAGGTCTACAGACTACTGTGCTGACCTCATTGTTGCATGCCTGTGAAACCTGGACAGTCTACCAGTGCCATGCCAGGAAACTGAATCACTTTCATTTGGATTGTAGGAAGATTTTGAAGATCTCCTGGCAGGAGAAGATACCAGACCCTGACTTCCTTTCTCAAATTAAACTGCCAAGCATTCGAACTCTACTATGGAGCATGCAATTCCGATGGGCTGGCCATGTTGGTCCAATGTCAAAAAACATGCACTTGTGCATTACTTAACACACAGGATCCACTGAAATGGTGTTGTTGCTTGTCCTTCATTTTTGAAAAGTAGTAGTGACATCACAAGGGTGATATATTGATTTGGTCATGAATTAAATTTACATGAGGCAGGGTTGCACAGAATGGTAAGACTCACTCTTTCTTCCAGAATCATAAAAGTTCAATGGTTAAAAAAAAAGTGAGGACAACTGGCAATAGTCCAGGCTGAGCAATAACTTTGGTGTCTTTGATGCCTCTAAGACTCCACAATGCCTGCTTCAGCCACCTATTTGGCCATTAGAACAAATTATTCACATCTACCCATTCTACCAGAAGGAATCTTCACATCTTGGGGTAGATATCCCCTCCCTCATTGATGGGGTTGATGTCTGTTGGTTACCCTCAAGCTGGTATAACCTGTCTCCTGAGGTAGTTTTATCAGCACATGGCCACTGCCCGTGCTCCAGCTTCTTAGAGCCAAAGATGAGAGTTGGGGAACAGAAGATCCTAAAGGCATCCTGAAAAGATCTCACAACAGAGGTGTTAGTCCTCCCTGAATACACCATAAACCTCATCCAATGGCATGATGTATGCAAGATGCTTTGTAACCACAAAATGTTATGCAAATATGAATTGTATTAAAAAGATGGTAACACATACATGGTCATTTCTATTAATCAGTAGCAAGAAACAAACAAATAAACAAAAAAGCATTGATTAAAGTTTCTCTTTCTCCTACCATATCCTGAAGGTCTTATGATGGGTACTCAAAAGCAAATAGACAGGGTTTAGTAAATGTTATTATAGAATTTGGAGAGAGTAAAGAAAAACAGAATGTAGGGATTTAGACACCTGGTTTCTTATTGGAGGAGGGGATTGGGAGACATTGAGGTGAGAGGGAGAGGGGTTGATAATTGGGAGAGGGGCATAATTCTCTGGTTTGTGGCCAAAAATGGAGCTTCTCATGTAACAGGAAAGACATGAACATATAACATGTTACTTAGCATAACAGGAGAGACAATGTGAACACAAAATAGATATAATGTAGGCACAAGGCAATATTTAGCAAAGGGGAGACACCAGTAGCTATACATTAGAATAATTTTTAGTAACAAGACAGAACTTGAGTTGAGTCTAGAAGGCTACCAAGAATTATGATGGACATAGGTGAGGAGAAAAGATGTTTCAAGCATAGAAGGTTCCCACTGTCAAGATTAAGGCAAGGAACCAATTAGAAGGTTAGTGTAATGGTCCAGGCAAGAGATAATGAGGGCCTAAGCTAGGTTAGTGGGAAGTGGACAATAGAGAGAAGGGGACAGATGTCAGAAATATTAAGGAAGCTGTAACAAAATTTGGATATATTGAGAGAATAAGGAGCTGAATAGATAATGAGACTATAACCTCTGGATGACTGATGATGTTTGCCCTTCATTCTTGAGGAAGACCAATAAGACGAGAAAGATGATGGTGTTGTCAATAGGGGAAAATGGAAATAAGGAAAATGAAGAGTTTAGGCTAGTTGGTCAATAGCTAATTCCTTCCAAATCTAGATTTTTATGGTCTCATTCGATCCTTATATTAACCTTATATTGAGGCAAGTATTATTATCCCATTTTACAGTTAAGGACACTGGGGTTTAGGCAACTTACAGGTCTTAATCTGAGATCCTACAACTAATTTTGGAAATACCAATTCTGGGATAAAACCCAGATTTTCTGACAAGAAGTCCAGCGTACTTAACATGCTACACCAGGTTTTCTAGTCCCTGGTGCAGATGGTAATCTTTTTTTTCCCTGATTCTATTTAATTTTTTTCCCAGCTTGATCAGAAGAAACAAAAACAGGAGAAAACAGTTCTGCCCAACTGAAGTAACACGCATATGTACAATGTTTTGACATTTATGTCCTAGGAGAAGGAAAGAACCACCCTGTTAATTAAAACATACTTTCATTTCTAGTCCATTTGAGACACTGGGCTTAGTCTGGAGGACATGAAAATACATGGCCAAGTACAACAATGATTCAAGAGTAAATAGCTGAGAGTGTAGAGGTCATTTTGCCCTGATACTCACAGGTTACCTAGGGACTGGCCAGCTGGGAAATCTCTGATGAAACTTTCTGTGATTGGTCATGCCTGTATCTGCCTAGACTCCACTTTTATCCAGATGGGTAATCTTCCAGATTGATAATCTTCACATCAACAGGATGGTCCTGGGAATTTGTCTCTACCATACCTACTCAATTCACCATCCCAATGCCCTGACACACATGACCAAAAGTGGTATGTTTCCCATCAAGCCACTGGGTAGGGGCCAAGGTCACAAAGAACTAGTTGCCATTGGTGTCTGACCCTGCATTGGCCATTGCAAGAATTCCAGCCCCTTTGAATTTCAACTCTGGATGAAGTTCATCTTCAAACTGTTTGCTATAGATGCACCACTTCTGCCTGTCCCTGTAGGATCACCACCTTGGACCATGAAGTCTTTGATGATTCTATAAAACCAGCCATTGCAGTAACCACATCGAGATAATACTGCAAAATTCTTACAGGTCTTGGGTGCGTGTTTCCAATACAGCTCCAGCACAATAGTTCCCATGCTGGTCTCCAGAAAGACATTGGGGGGCTGCCAGGAATCTGGTGGTACTGCAGCCATGGTAGAGCCAGCTTAGCCTCCACTTCTGGGAGAGGTTCTATGGGGGACTCTGCGCCAAAGGCCAGATGGTAATCTTAACTGTTCAGTTGAAACAAAGTGTTTCTATGTGCTAGGTCCAGGAACAAGAAATCATCTCTTTATCTTTAATTCTGGGTTCTGTAACACTGCTCCTCCTCCCTATTAGTTGCCTTGCCCAAACTTGTTCACCACCAGTCTTGAACCTCCTGTGACCCTCTCTCTCTCCCAAGGGAGCCCAGAGCAGAGGGCATTGTCAGTGGAACACCTCTTTGCTGGGCCAGAGAAGGATGAAGGCACTGGAGGTTCTCTTGAGCCCAAGGGGTTTTACGCATTTTCAGTTGGCCTAGAGAAGAAGAGAACTGAAGAAATGAATCATATTATTACAGATAAGGAGAGATAGACAAACATTTCCTGTAAATGCTTCCATTCCTTACTTCAAACAAATAAATCTTGGACCCTAACCCACTATTCTATTATATCTGTTTGCATATGGAAAATATTCCTACATGGAAATTATTTTTCACCACATTCTTTTGTCCAGAGTCATTTCCTAGGAAAGTAAGGTGAGTTGAGGCTCTTAAAAAACTCTTCCTGCCTGCATGTGAGTGTTCAGTCTAAGGGACATGTTGAGAACTTGCCCAGGCTCGGGCCAAGCCTCATTGAGGCTCCTCTAGAACTGCAAGGGAGAAAGACATCTGGCTCCTTGGCCCCCAAAATTCACTGTTCATAGGGCACCTCAGACTGACCTTTTTTCCAGGACAGTTTATTAATGATGCAACATTTTTTCCTGAAAAAATGATGCAACTCTTTTCCTGAAAATGACTGACTAGAATCTTCCCTACAGCATAGACATGATCTAATCCCTGCTAATTTCATTAATCTCACCAGTTTACCTGCAGAAGCTCACCCTCAAGATATCATCCTATTTCTCTCCTGCCTTTCACCTACCAAATTCTTTGAATTAGTGTTTTTAATATTCAGTTCTATATTTTCTGCCTCCATTTCTTGACCACCCACTCTTTCCTTAACTCTGATAAAACTGACTTCTACCTCCAAACACATGTGCACATAATGAAACTGCTCTCACCAACTTCACCATCCTCCTTGATCTCCTGACCTTCCCCCCAACACACACACACACACACACACACACACCTTGTTCCTTGTTCTTAATATTTTCTACTTTTCTGTGATGTCTTTGACTATACCCTATCTTGGTTCCTCTCCTACTATTCTAAAGATTCCTTTTCTATTTCTTTCACTGTCTCTTCTTCCTACTTCATTCCCCTTAAATGTGAGAATGTCCTAAAGCCCAATCCTTAGCCATCTATTCTGAGGATTATATTTACCCCTTCTTGTGATTTCAAATATTCATTCAGTAAACATTTATTAAGTACCTTTGTTAAGTCCTAAGGGAGATATAATTACCTATCTATAGTTCAGTCTTTATGAAGTTTGAGTCACACTCAGAGTTGAATTGTGAGACAAGAATTCATTAACCACTTACTATATAGCATGCACTATGCTGAACACTACAAACAGAAAGAAAGGCCAGAACATAGTCCTGCCTTCAGGGAGCAAACATTCTAACAAGGGGGTCAATTGGTAAATAATGATGTAAGATATAGAAGGTGTAGATAGAGGGACACTTTAAGGAGGAAAGGTCTCTTGAAGAAGCTGAGGTCTGAGCTATTTCTCTAAAGGAGATCAGGGAATCTAACAGATAGAAGTGAACGGGTTGGGCATTCCAGATGTGGGAAAGAGCCAGTGAGAAGTTCTGGAATAAGGGGGTGAGGGGGATGTGATCAACCATGGATAAACTGGCACGATTAGGGATTTGGGGAATAATAGAATCAAAAATGCTACGAAAATCAGAATCTACTGGCTAGATTAGGCTAAGCTTCCTGGAGAATTTGAGTTGAGTCAGAATGACAGTGATCCAGTATCAAAAGGAGAAGAGGGAGAGATAGGAAGAAGTGAAGAGATGAACAAGGGCATGGGGCCAGGGAGTGGACAGTCTACTTTGAGTATAGTATAGTATAGTATAGTATAGTATGGTTGGAGCGGAGTATATAGAAAGAATTAATTTTAATAATAATTGGAATTACAGTAATAATACTAATTCTTTGAGTTTGCAAAATACTTTACAAATACCTCAACCCTTTAAAGTAGGTGCTATTTTTATTCCATTTTATATAGTTGGAAAGTAAGAGAGTCGAGAGCAAGTGACTTACCCAAGATCACACAATTAACTAGTATCTGGAGACAGTATTTGAATTCAGGTTTCCTGAATCCAGGTTCTATCTACTATGCCATCTAGTTAGGGAAAGAGATAAAAAAGACTTGGGATGAGGGAGATGTGGAGTGAGGCATAGGATAATAACTCAAGAACTGGAAGGACATGTGAGGCTCTGGGATTTAATCGTCTCTCTCTACAGATGGGGAAACTGAGATTCATGGAAGTTAAGTCACTTCCCAAGATCACATGAAAATGGTTTCAAATACCTGAATGACTACCATGTGGGATAAAAAGTAGATTTGTTCTGTTTAATTCTAAAGAGCAGAACTAGATCAGAGTCAAGAGCCTGGAAGGTGGATGAATCTGGCATGAAGAGGAAAGGGAGAAGAAACTCTCAGAACTATATTATAAGCTTGAGGTTCTTCTATAGAGAGAGGATTGAGAGAAACAGTATCCTTGGCTCCATGGAATGATGAGTAGCTGCTGCAAATATTCCCATGTACCAAGAAATCTCTTACTTGATCTAGGAAGAAGAGCCCTGTAGTTATGTTCAGTGAGTCCTCAATGAAGTTTACCATATAAAAATTCCCATTTAATAAAACATAGTATGAAACCTATCAGCTACTTTATTTCATTTAACCCTAGCAAGCCTGGGAGATAGATGCCATTATACCAGTTTGACAGATGAGGAAACTGAGGCAGGCAGAGGTTAAAGAATTTGCCCAGGGTCACACTGCTGTTGCACATCAGAGATTTTGAACTCAGGTCTTCCTGACTTCAGGAAAGAAAGCATGTATAAAATTCATTGGGAAAAGTCTTGATCATGGAAACATCTGTGGGAGAGTTTTGGATTTTAAATAGCAATGACTGAATGTGGGGGAAAGTCAAAGTGAGAAAAAGCAAATCAACAGAGCATGGAGCCTGATACAAAAGGTTTTAATAATAGGCTGTTGATTACCTGTTTGATTCATGTGGGGATGAATGGCACCCCAAGAAGAAACCCAGAAAGGATTTTTCAAGGCTTATAAATTCCTGGATAGAAAACAAAGCACTCAGAGGAACAGAGGGTATTTCTCATCACTGCTGCTGACTGTAAGGTAAGTGCTTTAGAAGAGAAAGGAGGGAATGAGAAGTGAACAAAAGCAATTGATGAAGAAGATGGGGCCAGAGAACAGGATTTGATTTTCTGGACCATGGCTCAAGGTTCAGGGTCTTGGCAAAGGATCAAGTACCTCTAATGAGGGCCAGGCAGGATGTGTTTGCCTAGAAACAAACTGATCTTATTAAAGAGGGTTTTCAACTCAAAAGGGAGGGGAGGGAGAAAAGGGCATCCTGTGGCCCAGATACAGTTAGTTGCTGCACCAGATACCATAGAAAGCTCTAGTCAGACAAAAAGAATATCAGTGGAAGTCCTCAGTAATTCACTAGTGACAATGACTGAGAAGTGGGGTAGAAGCTACAGGTTTATTCAAAATGTCTATTCACCAATGTTCAGAAGGTGGAAGCAAAAACAAGGTGAACTAGACATTTTTAGCATAAAAAGGTTAAACATGACCTCATAGGCATCACTGGGACTTCATAGAATATGATCTAAAATAATGATAACTCACATTTCTGTAGTACTTTTAGATTTACAAAAGTTTTTTTTTCTTAACCTAGTCCTGTGAAACAGATACACCATTTATACCCCCATTTCAAAGATGAAGAAACTGAGACCCAAGGGATAAAATTGACTATTCAAAATCACACAGCTAGGTGGTGCCATGGATAGAGCACAGGTCCTGGATTCAGAAGGATCTGAGTTCAAATTTGAATACTCAGATACTTAATCCTTAACTGTGTGACCTTGGACAAGTCACTTAACCCCATTACGTTGGGGGGGGGACCTAAAACAAAAAAACAAAAACACTCAAGTCACACAACTAATAAATAGCAGACTCAGGATTTGAACCAGGTTCTTCCTGAACCTGAGTACAAGTTCAGCATCGTACTTTCAGATGCAACATTGCTTCCACTCTCAAGGCATCAATATAGCAAGGAACTGATGCACCTTATTCAAAAGAAACAATGAAGTTAAGAGAAGCCATGTACATATGAGAAGATAATCATTTCCATGCAAATCCATGAATCTAGGATCCTTGGTGGGCAAAGACTGAAAGGCAAAACTGGGAGATAACTAGTGGTGAGAGATACAGAAATGGCATCATGGCAGAAGTGTGGGGGAGCTGGGGGGGGTGGAGAGAAGTATTGTGTTCATTCAAGAGAATCTAATTTAAGAGTCATTCAAGAGAAACTAATTTCTCCAAAATTACCAATAGTCAATCAATCAATAAACATGAAGAACCTACTTAAGAGCTGCCAGAAAGTCTTCTAGGTACTCAGGGACAAATACAAAGACTGAAATCCCTACTCATAGTGAAGCTGACATCCTATTGGGAGATATTATGAGTTCAAATACATATACATATAAATATGTATATATATATATATGTATGTATATTCATATATCCATGGACACAAAGTAAATAAATACCAGGTTTTGGGGAGGGAGGGCATTAGTAATTGTGGAGATCAATAAGGCTTCATGTAGGAAATGGTGCTTGAGCAGCATCTTTGGGGAAGAGAGGGACTTTGAGGTGGAGGAAAGGCAGGGGTGCACTCTAGCTATGTGGGGAGCCAATATCAAGGTACAGAGACAGGAGCTGAGGGGCCATATTATTAGAAAAAAGAGGGGCAGCTAGTTGGCACAGTGGAGAGAGTACTGGCCCCAGAGGACCTGAGTTCAAATCTGGCCTCAGTCACTTGATACTTATTAGTTGTGTGACCTTGGGCAAGTCAATTAACCCCTTTGACCATCACTCCACCTCCACACAAATAGAATAGAGAAAGTCAGTTTGAATGAATTGAGTGGGAGAAGGGAGTTAGTGGTGAATAAAAATGAAAGGCTGGGATCATTTTGTGAAAATAAAGGAGTTGCAATTCTTCTTTTGGACAATAGTAAGCCACTGAATTTGACTGAGTAGGAGAGTCAGTTCTGTGCTTTAAGAAAACTACCTTGTCAGCATCTATGTTGGATGAACTAGAGTGCTGAGAGTCTCAGAAGACTATGATAATAATTTTGGCATGTGTCAATAAGGGTCTGAACTGAGATGGCAGCTTGGGAGAGGAGGGAAAGATTTAATTGTGAATGAGCACCAGCAATAAACCAATGGCAAGGAACAATTCTGCTGCCTGAAAGTGAACATAATAATGAACCTTTGTAGCCTTGTCTGGCTCACTGACCCACTTAGGAATGAGTTGCCTCCATAGAATTTGCTGTTTTCTTGGATATGTCTATTTGCCATGCCATGGGACATGATGAAGTTATCGCATCTTCACCTTCTTTCCCCCATCTCATTGTCGCCTGTCTAACTGGCATCACTATCCCCAGGAGTATCCTGCCCTATTTAAACATTATTTGTTATCTTCCTTTTACTAAAGGGGTTGTTTCCAGATAAAGATAAAGCTGAATTTTCTTTCATTCTGAGCAAGTGTTTACTATAAAGTCATGGACCACACAAGGGAGAGAAGGTCAAAAGAGACCTGTATTAATTATTAGCTTGTATTAAACTGCTGACTACCCAAAGAAACCATTTGGTAAAAATAACATTTTTGTGTACTTTGTATATTTACACATGTGTATATGTGGACATGTTGTCTATTAGAATATAAAGTTCTTGAGGGCAACTTTGTTTTTTCTTTATGACTCATTTAGCACAGTGTTTGGCAAATTGTTGGGTTTTCCTTACTACTTGGTGATTGAATTTTTGTTTTTGCTGTTTATTCATTTCAGTCGGTTCTGATTCTTTGTGATCCCATTTGGGGTTTTCTTGGTAGAACTGGTTTACCATTTCTTTCTCTAGTTCATTTTGCAGATAAGGAAACTGAGACAAATAGAGTTAAGCAACTTGCCCAGGGTCACACAGCTAGCAAGTGTCTGAGGCCAAATTTGAATTAAGCATTTCCTGACTCAAGGCCAGTTGCTCTATCCACTGCACCACCCAGTTTTACTGGTGATAGACTTACAGGTGAATAATCAATGTCTCTTTGAACGAATGAAAATAAGCAGAAACTTCCTCACAATTAGAATTTTCACTGATGGGCAATTATAATTGTTTGCTGATGGACAGGAATAGAATAATGTGAATTCTCACTTGGGGTGGGAGATGTCCTCTTAAGTCTCTTCCAGTTCTATGAATTTTATGGGTTTTTTTCTTCCTTTGACCACATACATTTCATTTGGAAAAGGACCTTAGAGGAAACTGAGATCAAGAGAAGTTAATAGTCAAGGGCAGGTAGGTGACAGAGTCAGTACTTGAAACCAGTTCTTGAACCCAGACTCCAAATCCAGTGTCCCTTCCCCTGCACCAGACTTTCTTCTATGTTCTTCCCTTTTCTACCCTTCATCTCCTCCCTGCCCTTGCTTCTACACCCCCCCCCCCCCACACACACACACAAAGGATAGAGCTCTGACCTTGGAGTCAGGAGGATGGAAGTTTGAATCCAACCTCAGACACTTGCCACTTACTAGATGTGAGTCCTTGGGGAGGTCACTTCACCCTGATTGCCTCACATCCTGGACCAATTCCAGTCATCTTGATTCATATCTGACCATTGGACCCAGAGGACTCCAGAAGAGAAAGTGAGACTAATGAATAAGGACAGCAACCCCCTCACTTAAATCTAATTCATGTGCTTGTCATAGCATCATCACCTCCCTGATGTCATGGTCTTCAAGAATGAGGGACAGGCATCAACAGTTTCAGTCTCATATGTAAAGGGGCTGTGAAGGCTCTAGAGTGTGTAGGATTTGATGCCAGGCAATTTGCTAGATTGGGGTGTGGGAGTAGGAGGGCCTTTCTCCGTGTCCCCACCTCAAGCTGTAGTACTCTTATTTGGATTCTCTTTCTTGGATCCTCTAGCTTCTCTTTTCTATGAAGCACTAGCCTGCTTGGAACCCTGGGAAGGAAAGACTCCTGGCTGAGGTACTCGATTGTTTGTGTGTGTGTGTGTGTGTGTGTGTGTGTGTGTGTGTGTGTGTGTGTGTGTGTGTGTGTCTTGGGGTGGGGGTCTCTTATTCACCTCCACCCCTACTTAACCAACTGCTTGTCTAAAGGTAAGCTCCAAAGGCTGATTCTTAATCCTTCCCCGGGAGTCAGAACTGGAGGTGGGGGGTGGGGATGGGGAAAGAAGCAAAGCATAGAAGACCTCCCCACCCCTTTTACACACACCCTCCCTCCTTCCTGCCACCCACAACTCTTCAAAGAGGCCTTGCCTCATTTGGTCCCTGGGTAGGGCATTTCCATCAAGAAGGGACATGTGTGGTTTTGCCTTCTCCCAGGGAGCTTGCAAGGGGTTAAAGAAAAGGCATCCAAACAACTGAGGACTGGGCTCTGAAACCCAAGCCCATGTTGGTCCCTGCTGAGGCTCAAGCCAGGGCAGTATTTCATGTCAACAAATGCAACTGTCTGGCCAATTGGAAACCAGGGCCGTCTCCAATGGCAGAGTCCAACACAAAACCGTCTCTAGGCAACAAAACACAAAGGAAGAAGGAAGGACAGCAGGGGCTCTTTGGAATTTCAAAACTACCCCCACCCACCCTGAGAAATGCTGCAGCATCTTTCCCACCACTGGAGGAAGCATTCTCTCTCTTTGCTCAGGTTTGATTCGCCTGCATCAAACCCTCTCCTTGGTTAGCCAGGTGTCTGAAGGTGTAGGGTTTGGGGCATGGGTGTCTTACAGATAAGGCACTAACATTTCAATCCAATTTGGGAATAGAGAGGAAGGGAGAAGGTTTCTTTACAATCTGGGTTGATAAGAAAGGGCTTCTGGAAGAGCAACAGATAATATTTCTCCCAAAGTGTAATCTCTTCCCTCCAAGCCTTATTTTCTGTACACATTAGCAAGAAATAAATAAATAAAGAAGTCAGTAACCACATTTATCAGCTTCAACCACCATTGAGTCTGATGCTCTGTGGGAGGATTAGCTTTCTGTTGTCACAAGTCCAGGGAGGGGCGGGGGGTGAAAAACCAGGATAGCTCAATTGGTAGAGGAACTCCATATAATGATAAAAATCACAGGCTTTATCAAAAACAACAAGAAAAGTAGCAATTTAAAGTTTGAAGGGACTTTAAAGACCTTGTTTAACATCTTCATTTGACAAATATATATATAAAGAACATGCCAGAATTTCTAACTCTAACTCTAAGGTCAATGTTCTTATCACTATGTGCCACTGTCTTCCTCAGACAAATCAAACCACAATTACTGTACCTATCACATAGCATCTCTTGGTCGCAGTGGTCTAATCTCTAAAATGATAGGAATGGACTAGGGAGACTAGTGAAATTCCTTCCACTTTTAGACTTCCTCTGAGTAAATGGACCATCCAATGTATATGAAGCCCCATACCTCCCCCCATTACTGAAGGTGATAGAGAGAATTGCATTTTCATATGTCTTAGTTCCTTCCTCATACCCTACTTAAGTCTCACCTTGGGACGTAAATAGGAGCAACTTCATTAGCCCATTTCACAGAAAAGAAAATAGAAATATAGCATTCCCCAGCAGCAACATAATATAACTAGGAAGAGAAGTGGAACTTGGCCTCTTTTGCATTAGGTTCCGCCTTTAAATCATGGTATCAATTTGTTGTGGCACAACAAATTGATGCCATAATTTAAAGGATAATAAGAATAAGAAACTGAATTTCTTTCCTCCACCTGCTCTCTGCCCACTTTGCCTTCCTTCCAGAATATCGCTGCCCCCCAAAGTAGCATATCACTGATGAGTATCCAAGTCCTTGAAATACTGCAGTGCAAAGAGTTTCTTGATTCTGCACTCCAGGGTCTATCATCTTTATGGTCCAAGTGTTCTTCCTTATGTTCAAACAGAATGTCTCTGTTCCAATTTTGGCTCATTTCTTCTTGTTCTCAGAGACAACAACTTGTCCAAATTCCTTCATAAAATGTCCTTGACAGACATAAATACAATTATCAACATACTTCTTAGCTTTTTCTTCTCTAGCTTGAACAATCCTGATTCCTTTAACCTTTTTTAGAACATTCACTTTTCCATCCTTTTTTCCTTTCTTTTTTAAAAATTTAAAGCAATGGGGTTAAGTGACTTGTCCAAGGCCACACAGCTTATTAAGTGTCTGAGGTCACATTTAAACTCAGGTCCTCCTGACTCCAGGGCCAGTGCTCTATCTACTGTGCCACCTAGCTGCCCCCCTTTCCATCCTTTTAATCACATTTTCCTATAATCTAACCCTATCTAGTTTTTTCAAGGCTGTTTTTAAAATATAGTGGTTAAAATGGAGTCACCACTTTAATAAGAGGTAGACTAATAGGAAGGACACACACCAATTTCTCCCTCTTCATTTTCATTGTCTGCATCTGACTCCTGATCTTTATTTTGCCCTTGAATTATTGCATTTAGCTTCTTAGATGACTTGCCTGGCTCTAGAATGCCCCTTCAGTCTCTCTTACACATATAGCCAAACTAATTTCCCTTAATTTTTTTCATTCTGTTACTTTCCAGTTCAAGTACCTATGTTTCTGACTAATGTATAAATATATTTAACATGATTCTATATGTATGGACTATAATCTGATCACTTCCTGTCTTGGGGTGAAGGATGGGAGAAAAATTTGAAATTCAAAATTTTACAGAAATGAATATTGAGAACTATCTTTACATGTAAGTAAATAAAAAAGAACCTATGTTTCTCTATTAGATGCCTCTTTACAACTTTAGGAGTCAGACTGTCAATGGATGTGCTCACTCAGGGTCAAAAGATACTAGTTGATTCCTCAATTCAGAATGAAGAAGGCATATTTCACAATCCAAAGCTCATCAAGTCTGAGCAGGGATAAATTTGAGTGGGCGATAATTTTCTCCAAAGGCCAATTAAACAATTACTAATCATTTATTAAGTAGTTACTACTTGGTAGGCACTGTGTTAAGATACAGTGGAGTTACTGATGATTCAAATCTAGAAATGAAGGAGTCCCCATCCTTGAGCCCACATTCTATCAGTGTAGACAGTTTATATATTTACGTGTGTGTGTGTGTGTGTGTGTGTGTGTGTGTGTGTGTGTGTGTGTGTGTATGAGAGAGAGAGAGAGAATTAGAAGTATACATTCACATACATACATATATGTAATCTGCCTCTGGAATAAAGAAATTTGGGAAAGGGACTATTCATTGGTTGGATTAATCTTGACTTCCAAGCTCATTCAATTCCCTTTGGAAATGGAAACAATGGGCAGAAAATGCCAGATCTGGTCAAGTAGGAATCGAAGGGATAAGCAAGAAAATGAAGAGTTGTCAAGAGGTGAACTTTTAGAACCTTTTGAAAGGATCAAACAGATCTTATCCAGGAATATGACATCTATTTCTTATCTATTTTATCATTTTTCTTATGAGTCAAATCCTCTCCTTCCTGCCACCTACTGAGAAGGCAAGTGATATGACATCAACTATATGTGATGAAATTATGTGAAATATAGCTCTATATTAGTTATGTTACAAAAAAGGCAAGAAAAGTAAAGAAAGCAAGAAATATACATATATATATATGTGTGTGTATTTCAATTTGCATTTATAGTTCTTCAGTTTTCTCTGGAGGTAGATAGCATTTTTCATGAGTCATAATTGTCCTGGATTATTGCAGTGATCAGAATAGCTAAGTCTTTCACAGTTATCATGATAACATTGCTATACTAAGTACAATAATCTCTTGATTCTGCTCATTCTATTTTTCATTAGTTCATATAGATCTTCTCAGGTTTTTCCAAAACTATCACTTTCATTTAAGATACAGATTTAGTAGTGGTTTTGCTGGATCAAAGGATATGCCAAATTTTATAACCCTTTGGGCATAGTTCCAAATTGCTCATCAGAATGTAGAGCAACATCACCAATTGGCATTAGCCTCCCTGCCTTTCCACATCCCCTCCAGCATTTGTCATTCTCCTTTTTTATAATGTTAGACAATTTGATGGATGTGAGGTGATACCTCAGAGTTGTTTTAATGTTAATTTCTCTAATCAATATTAGTTTAGAGCATTTTTATATGAGGCTACATAGTTTTGAGTTCATCTGAAAATTGTCTATGTCTTTTGACCATATATCAATTGAGAAATTGCTCTCATTTTTATAAATTTGACCCAGTCCCCTGTATATTTGAGAAATGAGACCATTATAAGAAAATCTCACTGTAAAGATTGTTGATATAACTTCATATCTTAAAGTACTTCATTGTCTTTCAGTAAAATGTTGTTTCCCTAATTATCTTTTTTTATTAGGTTTTTGCAAGGCAATGGGGTTAAGTGGCTTGCCCAAGGCCACACAGCTAGGTAATTATTTAAGTGTTTGAGGCTGGATTTGAACTCAGGTACTCCTGACTCCAGGGCTGGTGCTCTATCCACTGTGCCACCTAGCCGCCCCCTAATTATCTTTTAAAATTAAATCCATGTTTGTTTTGTCTTGACTGTGATCAGGATTACTGCCCTTGACTTTTTTACTTCATTTGAAGCAAATTAGATTCTGTTCCAGTCCTATATTTGATTTCTTTGTATGTCTCAACTTTCAAGTGTGTCTCTTGTAAACAATTAATTGTGGAATTCTTTCTTTCTTCCTTCCTTTCTTCCTTCCTTTCTTCCTTCCTTCCTTCCTTTCTTTCTTTCTTTCTTTCTTTCTTTCTTTCTTTCTTTCTTTCTTTCTTTCTTTCTTTCTTTCTTTTTTGGTAAGGTAAAGGAGTTGAGTGATTTCCCAAGGTCACACAGCTAGGACATTATTAAGAGCCTGAGGTCAGATTTGACCTCACATCCTCCTGACTCCAGGGCCAGTGCTCTATCCACTGTGCTACCTAGCTCCCCTTGATTCTGGTTTCTAATCCATTCTGCTGTCTGTTTCTATTTTAATAGGTGAATTCATGCTATTTACTTTAAAATTTAGAATTACTAATTATACCTTTCCCTCATCCTATTTCCTTCTGTTTTTCTTTCTCTCTCTTTTTATTTTGTCCCTCATCAAAGCCTATCTTGCTTCTAATAACTGTCTCCCTTAATCTCCCCTCCCCTTTATCACCATTTCCCCTTTCCTCTGCTACTTCCCTAGGTAAGATAGATTTCTATAACAAGTGTTTGTATACATGTATACATATCCAGAATATATGTGCATACATATACATATGTGTATATTCTTCCCTCTTTGAACTAATTTCCAATGAGAGTAAGGGTCAAGTGTTGCTCATCCCCCCATTTCCCCCTCTACTGTGAAAGCTTGTCCTTGTGCACCTCTTTTATGTGAGATAGTTTTCCCCATTATTCTTCTCCTCTTCTGCTTCTCCCTATACACCCCTCCTTCTCACTCCTGCATTTTTTAAGATCATCCCAACATAATTGACTCATATCTATGTCCTTCTTCTTTGTAGACACTTTCTATCTGCCCTAATAAAGATAAAGGTCTTGGAAGTTACATGTATCAGCTTCCTATAGATGCATGTAAGCAGTTTAACCTTATTGTGTTTTTTATGTTTTCTCTTTCATATTTATCTTTCTATGCTTCTCTTAAATCTTGTTTGAATGTGGAATTTTCTATTCAGTTCTGGCTTTTTCATTAGGAATGATTTTTCACATCCCCTCCAGCATTTTTCAATTTTCTTTTCTGTCATGTTAGCCTACATGATAGATGTGAAGTTGTATCTCAGTCTTGTTTTAGTTTGCACCTTCTCTAATCAGTGGTGATTTAGAGCATTTCTTTATGTGACTATTAATAGCTTTGATTTCTTCTTCTGAAAATTGTCTATTTATATCATTTGACCTTTGATCAGCTGACCACATACACACCTCTTCAACCTGGAAATGTGACCCAGAGATGCATATGGACAATGGAGTTTCCAAAGAGCTCAGAGTTCTATACTTAATATCAGCTAGAATCCTCTATAATCCTTTTCTAATCAGCTGTCTGACTCCCTTACCCTCTTGGATAGTATGGTACATCACCAGCAGAGTGAGCCAGAATTTCCCACTGTCCTTTTTTGTACATAGAATCAGAACAGAAGCAACAATACTACCTCCTAGATGAAAAATCAAACCATAAAAACTTAATTAACTGCAAAAGATCTGTGATTTCATTGTTGTCTCTGGTCCCAATGTAAATATGTAAATATCTATCCTCATCTTCTTAGCAGATGGTTTCATGAAGTGATATGAAGGAAAACTTCAACATCTGATGGCAAATGTTAGTAATTTTTTCTGTGCTTAAGCAGACTCTTCCTCAGAAGTCAGGTTTATAGTCTTTTTACCAGTCCTAAATTCAAAGGTTTTTGATCTTATTAGGATTTGCTAGAGTTGAATTGCAGTAGAATGGCCAACAGCAGAGGATATATGAGGGTAATGATGGCTCTCAGAGTTACCTACCTCTCTATCCCTGCTGTCATCAGTGCTTGTCTTGTTGGCTTGTTAATTTAGCATGAGTAGATTTATAGATTGTGGCTCTCTGTTAAATCCCCACCCTATGGAAAAATCTCTACTCATCTTTCCATCTCTGTCATATTTCCATGGATTTTAATCATAGAAGCATACTTTAAACCTGTATACTCATAACAATAGGAAAAGAAATTAAATCAAATATATTCAGTGCATTGAAGATACCTATAACTCCTTTCCCTTTGAAGCATTCACCCTAAATTGACATTTTGGTCAAACCAAAATTTAACAGCTCAAAAATACACTCTCTAAGATAGATTCAATTCCCCAGTTTCTGTTGCTGCAGGGGTAAAAATAATAGTCAATTATATGGTTCCATGACTAGACTTGTCCTTAAAGATCCTAGTCAGGTCCCATTATCTGAACTGCTATCTCTTCTCATTGAGGATAAGTCATATTAATCATATCAATGCCTCCACTTTGTTTGCTCTCATTCTCTTCTTAACTCTCTATAGTCTGGTCTCCAACTTCATCATTTAATGCAAATTGCTTCTCCACAAAGTTACCAATAATGTCCTAATTGCCAATTCTAATGGCCTTTTCTCAGTTTCATGTTTCTCAATGTCACTGCAGCCTTTGACATCATTGATTACTTTCTTCTTCTCAATACTCTCTTCCCTCTAGATATTTATCTATGCTGAATCCCCTCCTATCTGTCTAACTACCTTCTCAGTCTCCTTTGCTGAATTCATTCAAGTCATGCCCACTAATATCCCACAGGGAGTTATATTAGGTACTCCTTTTCTCTACTCTAAACTTCATTTGATGATCTTATCAACTTCTATGGGTTCGATTATCATCTCTATGCTAATGATTCTCAAAATTACTTATCTCTTTACCAGTCTCCAGACTCACATCTCAAATGCCTATTGGATATTTCAAACTGGAAGTCCTATAGACATCTTAAACTCAATTTTTCCAAAACAGAACTTAATCTTATGTATGTACTATTTTATTTTCTTGTTGTCTAAATATCTGTTCCTGGACCCTATTCTCTTCTGAACATCCCTATTCCTGTTAAGAATACTACAATCCTCTTTATCACCATGTTCATATTCTAGGTGTCATTCTCAACTCCTCGTTCTCTCTTACCATCTGCCCCATCTGCCAAGTGGTGTCAATTTTCCAGGAGTTAAAGGGGATTTAATCATTCCAATTTAAATATAAAACAGACCTTGGTTAGTTTCCCTAAAGGATGATGACTACTACTAAAAAATAAAAAGAAGGAAAATTGAGAAAGACTTTGACCTAAGGGCTCTTTGTCAGGTCCATAGTCACAAATAGCCATCAAAGAAACTGACTTTTAGGTCAAGGATTTTTATTGTTCCTTCTTTAATCTTTTTATCCCCTTCAGTGGGAACTCCTCCAGTTTGATGTTTAAGTTTAGGTGAGTTGGTTAAAAAACTGGTAAAAATCTGGCAATTTACCAAATTAGCAAAATTTGTTAAATTCTTATCCACTACCATCAAAATCCTAGGAGTTAGCGATAAGGCCAATTCAAATTACCCTAGAGTTCACTTAGCAACAATGGAGATGTGGAGTACAGCTTTGCCAATGTGCTCTTACTATTATACACAGTTTAATGACTTCCTTATATACTATGGAAGCAGCATTCCACCCAATCAGTGGATACTGTTGACAAAGACTAACCCCTCATTTTAGGGAACAATAATATTAGAAATAGCTACTTTAATTTCTTTTTAATTTTAATTTTTGTTTAAAAAATTTCCCCCCAATTACTTGCAAAAACAAGTTTCAAAATTTACTTCCAAAGTCTTGAGTTCCAAATTCTCTCCTTTCCTCCCACCCCACTCCCTCTCATTGTTATAGGTTAAAAATGTGAAGCCATGAAAAACATTACTACAATAGTCAAATTGTAAAAGTAAACATAACCCCACCCCACAAAGAAAAACCTCAAAAAAATAAAGGGGGGGGGTAAAGTATGCTTCAGTCTGTATTCAGGTACCATCAACTCTGTCTTTGGAATGAATAGCATTCTTTATCATAAGTCCTTCAGAGTTCTCTTGGGTCACAGCATTGCTGAGAAAAAGTATGTCTTTCTCAGCTGATCATCTTGCAATATTGCTGTTACTTTGTACATTTCCCATTGCACAGCTTGCAAAGTTTTTTTTTTTACTGAGAGCATCCTGTTCATCATTCCCCTTAACAGAACAGCTTTTCATCTCAATCACATATCACAATTTGTTCAGTCATACCCCATTTCTTAGACATCCCCTCAATCTCCAGCTGTCTGCCACCAGAAAAGAGCTGCTATAAATATCCCTATACATGTAGATTATTTTCTTCCCATAATTCATCTTTTTCTGGAATAGACTTAGCAGTGGAACTGCTAGGCAAAGGGTAGGCATGTTTTTATAGCCCTTTGAGTACATTTCCAAATTGCTCTACATAATTGTTGAATCATTTCATGACTTCTTCAAAAGTGTATCAATGTCTCAAATTCCCTATGTCCTTTCCAGCATTTGTCATTTTCTCCTTCTGTATTATTAGCCAATCCAATAGATATAAGGTAGTAACTCAGAATTGTTCCAACTCACATTTCCCCCATAAATAGTGAGGTAGGACATTTTAAAAAAAAAATTTAAGTAGATTGCATTGATAATTTCATTCTAAAACTTTATAGCTCTTGATCAGTTATCAATTGGGACATGGCTCTTATTTTTTATGAATCTGACTAAGTTCTCTATGTTTGGGAAATGAAGGCATTATCAAAGAAATTGCTTCAAAATTTTTCCCACAGTTACTATTGTTAGTTATATCTCCCTCGATCCTATCCCCTAACCCCATTTATTCTATTCTCTCTCCCCTTTCACACTGTCCCTCCTCAAAAGTGTTGCATTTGACTACCCTCTTGAGTGATTTTCCCTCTCTTCTAACACCTACACTCCCTCTCCTTCCTCTGTCCCCTTTCTCCCATCCCTTTTCTCTCCTATTTTCCTCTAATGTAAGATAGATTTCTATACCCAGTTGAGTTTGTATTCCCTCTCTGAGCCAGGTCTGATAAGAGTAAGGCTCACTTAATCCCCCTTACCTTCTCCCTCTTACACTACACTCAAAAGCTTTTTCTTACCTCCTTTTTTTGTGAAATAATTTACCCCATTCTACCTCTCCTTTCCCTTTCTCCCAGCATATTCCTTTCTCCCCCATTAATTCCATTTTTTTAATATATTATACCTTCAAATTCAACTCCATCCTGTGCCTTGTCTCTATGGAATACAAGTAGTTCAACATCATTATGTCCCTCATGATATGCCCTTCCTCTCCATCCTCCCTAGCTTCACCTGAGTCCTCCATTTGAAGATTAAACTTTTTTTTCAGTTCTGGTCATTTCATCAGGAAAGTTTGAAAGACTCTTATTTCTTTGAATGTCCATCTTTTCCCCTAAAGGAGTATGTTTAGTTTCACTAGGTAATGGATTCTTGATTGTAATACAGGCTCTTTTGCCTTCTAGAATATCATATTCCAAGCTCTAAATCTTGTGTTATACAGACTATAGCTCCATGATATTTGAACTGTTTCTTTCTGGTTGCTTGTAATTTTTTCGACTTGAGAGTTCTGAAATTTGGCTAAAATATTATTGGCAGTTTTCATTCTGGTATCTCTTTCAGGAGGTGATTAGTGGATTCATTCAATTTATTTTATCCTCTGCTTCTAGAATATCAAGGCAGTTTTCCTGAAGAAATTTTTGAAAAATGATATCTAGGTTTGTTATTTTTTTCAGATAGCTTTATAATTTTAAAATTATCTTTCCTGGATCTGTTTTCCAAATCAGTTGTTTTTCCAATGAGATAGTTCACATTTTCTTCTAGTTTTT
The DNA here is from genome assembly GCF_037893015.1 of Macrotis lagotis. NCBI lineage: Eukaryota > Metazoa > Chordata > Mammalia > Peramelemorphia > Peramelidae > Macrotis > Macrotis lagotis. The sequence continues at coordinate 242,522,134 of NC_133660.1, forward strand.
CATTCATTTGGTTTTGTTTAATTACTTGATTTCTCTCAAAGTCATCAGCTTCCTTTAGCTCCATTCTACATTTGAAGGAATTATTTTCTTCAGAGATCTTTTGTGTCTCCTTTTCCATATGGCCAATTCTGCTTTTTTATTGCATTCTTGTACTCATTGGACTTTTGGACTCTTTTGTTGACCCAAACTGGTTTTGAAGATGTTTTTTTTTTCAGTATTTTTTTGTATCTCCTTCACCAAGTGGTTTTTATGATTTACCTGCAACAATCTCATTTATCTTCCCAATTTTTTTCCTCTAGATTTGAAAATCTAAAAGATTTTCAAAATCTTTTTTGAGTTTTTCCATAACCTAAGACCAATTCATATTTTTCTTGGAGCCTTTGATGTAGGAGTTTGATGTTATTATCTTCTTTTGCTTATAAATTTTGATCCAACATCAGAACAAAGTAATTATCTATGGTAAGATTATTTTTCTTCTGTTGTTTGCTCATTTCTCCAGTCTATGACTTGATTTTCACTCTTTGTTAAGGTGAGGCTCTGCTTGCAGAGTGGAGTACACACTCCTAAGATTTTGAGGATTTTTGCAGCTATTTTTGGGGATAACCCCCAGGGACTTGCAAGTTCTCAAAGTTTTATAAGAGGCTATGATTATTCTCCTTGTCTGCTCTGGTCTGCTGGTGACCACAAACACTCCTTGCTGCCCTGGAACCATAAAGAGGGTCCCTGCTCTGCTAAGGCAGTAAATTCTGTTGTGCTTCTGCTCTTCCTCCAAGACTGGGGCCCCAGACTAAGACCTGGATCTGATTACGGGTGAAGCAACAGAGTTCTGCCTCAGGAATAGAAAAGGAGACCTCTGCAATCTTGCCCAACCCCCTTACCATAGTGGACTGAGCACCCTAGAAGCAGCAGCAGAATGACTCCCTGATGGATGGTTCCCCAGACCTACTCTTAGTCCCTTGGGGTCTGAGCTGGATCCTGTGCTGTACTGGGCACTGCTCTCACTCTGGTGTGGCAGTTTTTCCACTGACATTCCCAATCATCCTTGGCAATCCCCAGGCAAAGAGGTCTGGAAACTACCACTGCTACCATGGACCCAGACTTCCTCAGGGACCCAGTTACCTCACAATTTGTTTCTGGTTTGCTCCACCTGGGCTGTATTACTAACCCTGGTGTAACAGATTCTTCCCACAGATCTTCCAGGTTTTCTTGGGCTAGTTTCACTCAGTCTTTTTGTGTTCTGCCACTCCAAAATTTGGTTAGAGTCATTTTTAAAGGTATTTAGAGGGGCAGCTAGGTGGCACAGTGGATAAAGCACCGGCCCTGGAGTCAGGAATACCTGGGTTCAAATCCAGTCTCAGACACTTAATAATTACTTAGCTGTGTGGCCTGGGGCAAGCCACTTAACCCCATTTGCCTTGCCAAAATCTAAAACAAAAAAACAAACAAACAAAAAACAAACCAAAAAATAAAGGTATTTAGAATGGTTTGGGGAAGACTTTGAAGGAGTCTCTGCCTTTACTCCACCATTCTTGGCTCCATCCCAGTTCCTTTGATATATGAGATGAGTGATGATATTAAATTTTATTGGCTATGATGGTAGGTAGCATTAATAGGCTATGACTGATGCCATTTCTAAAATTTATCTAAATAATAGCTAGTGGTGATGCTAATGAAAAATTCCTATAATTCCTCAAGTTCATCAGAGATTTTAGTATTATGGAAAGATAAGGGGTATCATGAGGAAAAATCAGAAGGGTCCTAGTGTAGCAGGAAATACACCAGATTTGTAGTCACAAGAATTGAGGATGTTAAGCCTAGGGGGGAAAAAAGGAACTTTAGATGGGATAAGATAGCATTTTAAGTTTGAGAGAGGGATTAGATGTATTCACTTTGCCTCCATAGGGCAGAGCTAGAATAATGGATAGAAAGTTCAGAGAGAGGGGGTAGCTAGATAGCACAGTGTTCAGAACATCTGCCCTGAAGACAGGAGGACCTGAGTTCAAATCTGGATGACCTCAGACACTTAATACTCACTTAGTTGTGTGCCCTTGGGCAAGTCATTTAATCCCATTGCCTTGCAAAAAAATTCAAAAAAGAAGTTCAGAGAGGTAAACTTGGATTCAAAGTAAAGGAAAATTTTCTAACAACTGGAAGTAGCTAAAAATTGACTGGAATTACATTGGGAGGCTTTTTTTTTTCAAATCAAGTCTAGATGACCACTCATCCTGTATATTATAGATCCTGTTCTTATTCTGATTTCTTCTGATTTTTATTTCAAAGAAAGAAATCTAGTTCCTAAGGTCCCTACTTGTGTGACCTCTTTGTTTGGAGTCATCTCTAATTCTCCTGATCCATACCTGGCCATTGGATCCAGATGGCTCCAGAGAAGAAAAGAGAGGCTGTGAGAAAAGAGGCTATGACTTAGTACAGAATCCCCTCCTTAAATCCAGTTCATTTGCTTGTCATGGCATCACCTCCCTAATGTCATGGTTTTCTTCAAAAGGGACAAATATCATCTGTGTAAATATATATATACATATATATATATATATATATGTATGTGTGTGTGTGTATGTGTGTGTATGTGTATGTGTATGTGTATGTGTTCATGAACATAGTCTTTTGACAGCTAATGCAAGAATTTAATTTGTTTATTACACATATTTGTAACAGGCTTTGTTTTTCTTTCTTTCTCAGGGCAGGATAAGAGGAGAAAGAAGGTGAATGTTCAAAGATTGAAAAAATTATTTTAAAAAACCAACATAACAGGAAACTTGCTTTAGCTAAAAAGTCATTTGTTGTATCAATTTCATTAAGAAACTGAGGAGATGAGCAGGCCTTCATATAACAATTAATAATAATAATAATAATAATGACAATATTTATATAGTGCTTTAGAGATATGCAAAATATTTTACAAATTTTAGTTCATTTTATCCTCACAACAACCTTGTGAAAGAACTTCTATTAATATCTCCATTCTATAGGTGGGAAAATTGAGACACAGCAGGTAAGTGACTTTTCAAGGGACACACAGCAAGGAAGTTCCTGAACTTAGATGTGAACTTAGGTCTTCCTGATTCCAGATCTAGGACTTTATTCTCTTTCTTTATTTTCTTTAAAAAAAAATTAATTTTAAATTTTAAGTTCTAAATTCTATCCCTCCGTCCTTTCACCTGATCCCTCTTAAGATGGTAAGTAATCAGATATAGTCTATTTTTGTACAATTATGTAAAACATCTTCATTTCAGTCATTTTTGTATAAGAAGACTTGAATGAAAGAAAGTGAAAAATAGCATGCCTCAATCTGTATTCAGACAATATGAGTTTTTTAAGATAGTAAGCTTCATCATTAGTTCTTTGATATTTCCTTGGATCATTGTATTACTGAGAATAGTTAAGTTATTCACAATTTTTCAACAAATAATATTGCAATTACTATGTACAATGTTTCCTGGTTCAACTTACTTCACTTTGCACAAATTCATGTAATCCTTCAGATTTTTCTGAAGTCATCTATCCTATCATTTCTAATAGTAAAACAATATTTCATTACAATTATATAACATACCTTATTTAGCTATTCCCAAATTGATGGGCATCCTTTCAATTTCCAAGTATTAACTACCACAAAAAGAATTGTTTGCTCACTTTGGGGGGTTTCTAGGCCTTCACAACAGCGGTCAGAGTTATAAGGGATCTTTGATAGCATCAAGGCTACTCCCTCATTGTACTCTTACACAGCAGAAATTACTTTCTTCAGGAAAAGCAGGCCACCCTGGTTACATGCTAAAATGTAAAACTATTTTGACAACAAATATTTAAAAAGTAATTTCAGGCAGTACAACATATATAACAATGCATTAAATTCCTACTAAATCCATAATACTGTCCTTGAACAATAGAGGGAGATACAAAGTAGAAATAAAATATAGTCCCTGTCTTTATAGAGTTCACAGAGTAGGAAAGGGAATAAGACACAGTTATAGGTAACTGCATTACAACACGTTACATAACAAATACATCAAATAAGTACAAAACAAAGTCCTAAGTGAGTTCAGGGGAGAAAGTTATTAACTGGGAAGATCAAGGAAGGCTTTCAATAGGAGACAGCATTTAAATTGGAATTTAAGGGATGGGTGAGGAATTCAACAGGAAAAGAAGTAAAGGGTAGTCATTCTGAGCATAGAGAAAAGAGATGGAGAAAGATGATCAGAGAATATGTTAAAGAATCAAAGAATAGTTTGGAATAAAGGAGGGAAAGGAGTAAAGAAGGAAGGAAGGAAGGAAGGAAGGAAGGAAGGAAGGAAGGAAGGAAGGAAGGAAGGAAGGAGGAAAAGTTTTAGATTCAGGTCTCCCCACTGAAATAATAATTATTACATTCACCTCAAAACTCTTGCTTCTATCAATTCACTGTTTTTTCAAAATGCTTACCTTTGCAAAATACTCCATGCTTATTTGAGCATAAAGAAACTCCTTAAAAGAGTCTTTGAATTAAGATTTTATTTATGATAAGATTTTATTTATGAGTCTGTCTATGCCCTTTGCTAAGTCAGAGGTGACAGCCTGCCACACAATTATGAAAATAAACTTGCTTTCTGATTTATTAAACTATTCTGAAGTGTTTTCTTTAACAGATGGCAAGGTCAATCCAACCAGAAACCAGCATTGTGGAGAAGGCAAAGACTGAAGGCTAGTCTTGGTTCGGAGCAAAAATCTACTGAATGATCCCCAAATTTTAGCCACTTTACTTCTAAAGGTGACCTAGTAACTTCCTATCATGTGGGGTTGGTTAAGAGAATATCTGTTTTGAGAATTCCCTCTGCTTCTATGATCATGGGAATGAGGAAGGGACTACATACACATCAAGGTTCTTTGACCTTCCTGGTATTTGCTAACAGGCAGAACAAAGCAAATAGTGAAAGCTATTCAGATTATTTTTTCTGCAGAAGAATAAGATCTCAGCTCATTATCCTGATGTATGTTCCTTAATTATACAGATTTTTTTGAAGAGCCCTCGTGCTGTGTAGTAGAAGATGCTCTGAATTTGAAGTCAGAGTATGTGGGTCCAAATACCTGCTCCACATCCATATGTGTGATCTTGGGCAAATTATATATATTTATTGGCTTCTTTTTCCTTATTTGCCATATGGTTGGACTAGATATTATTAAAAGTCCTTTCTATCTCTGTGCACTACAACTTTAAAAGTGACTGTGTAACTCAATTTGGATAAATGTACAACATAGAAACAATGTAAAGACTGACAAATTGCTTTCTGTGGGGGCTGGGGGGAGGGAAGTAAGATTGGGGGAAAAATTGTAAAACAAAATAAATAAAATCTGTAATTAAAAAAGTGACTGTGTAAAAGATTTAAAACAAGGTCCTAAATATTCATAGCATGTTTTACAATATCAAAGAATTAGAAATTAAGTAGATGTCCATGGATCAGATATTAGAGAATGACTAATAAAAATTGTGGCATACGATGAATGTAATAGAAGATGTTTGTATAGGAAGAGGGAAAACCAACATGAAGAAGTTCAACAAAAGCCATCAAGTCGTCAATCAGTTCAAATATTCCCGAAGTTCTCCACCTCTGCAAAGAGGGGAGGATGGTGCATTTCTCATTTCTTCTTCAGGGTCAATCTGGCTCATTATAATTATGCAACTTTCAGTATCTTTCTTTTCCTGCTGTTGATTATATTATTATAGCCATTGTTCAATAATATTTTCCTGGTTTGGCTTACTTCATTCTACATCTGTTCAAATAAATTTTCCCTTACGTCTCTGGTAAAAATGACCCTCAGTTTCCTTATCTGTAAGCTGGACAAAATGATGCCCATAACTTGTTTTACTAGGTTGTTAGGATCCAATGTCATAAAGTTTATGAAGTATTTTGTAACTCTATTGGGCTAGGAATACTTCCTTTCCTCCAATCATATGGACAGCAGATCTTTCTGAAGACACTGATAAAGTATGAATACCAAAACTGATACAACTTCCTAGCATGGTGAATTGCTGATGAGGAAGTTTCCTTGGAAAATGATGGAGTCCAGTCCAAGGAATATAAGTGTATGTCTGGGAGGGGAAGAAGGGGAGAAAGGCAGAAGTCAATGGAACCAAGGAGCCCAGAAATCCTTCAGATCTGTTGGAAATATATATATATATATATATATGCCTCAGTAATATGGGAATGGAACAATATCCCCATGTATTTCTTGATCCATTGACTCATAAATGACACATCTGAACTTCTGTTAGAGAAATGAAACCTTGTAAGGATGAGTTTTCAATCTGTTCCAAATGTAAGAATTTCCTTGAAAGGATTTGCATTCAGGCATGGTGAAAAGTGACTTTAAAAAAATAATCATGTGCTAATCACTCCTTTCTTTGGACGTTCCATAAGGAATACACTTTTTTTTTCAAATTCCCTACAAATATTTACAATTATAATTACATTTCCAGTGTTCAGTTCAGTAGAATACACATTAATTAACCACCTACTTTGGGAAAGGCAGCATACTCTTGAGATACAAGCTAGGAACACCGAGTTGGAAGGTGCCTCAGAGGTCAACTTATCCAACATTTTAGGAGGTTCTATCAGTTTTGGTATTCATACTTTATCAGTGTCTTCAGAAAGATCTTCTGCCCATATGATTGGAGGAAAGGGAGTATTCCCAGGTCAATGGAGTTACAAAATACTTCATAAACTTTATGATACTGGATCCTCATAACAACATTTTAAAAACAAGGAAGCTGAGACCTAGAGAAAGAAAATAACTTGCCCAAGATCTTACAGATAATAATTTGCAGAGTCAGAGTTCACTTTTTCTATCTCCAAATCCAACAGTTTTTTCCACTGAACTAAGAATCTTCAGCCCAAAGCTCTTTTCTCCATTTTCTTTACCTTGGAAAATGAATATTTATTATAATGTGAAACTATGATCTATATATGTGGATAACTCACAAATTCATATTGCCAACCCTGAACTTTCCAAGCTCCAGGCCCCCATCTAGAGTTTGTGTAGAAGAAGACAAGCAAAGAGTGAGAAACCCTATAAACCATGGCAAAAGAGGAATGATGAAATAATTAGAAATTGCTGCATGAACATCAAGTAAAACATGACTGTAGTGTTTAGATAATTGTCTGTTAGGAATGCAGATAGGAAGATATTCTAGGTTAGCATTTCTCAAAATTTTTGCTCTCAGGACCTCTTTAAATGCTTAAAAGTTATTGCAGTCATTTCTGACTTTTTGTTACCCCATTTGGTATTTTATTGACAGAGATACTGGAGTGGTTTACCATTTCCTGTTCTAACTCATTTTATAGATGAGGAAACTGAGGCAAGAAGGTGAAGTGATTTGTCCAGGGTCACACAGTAAGTGTCTCAGGTTGGATTTGAATTCAAGAAGCTGAGTCTTCTTGATTGCATGACTGTTACTCTATCCATTGTGCCATCTAGATGCTTAAAAATTGAGAACCACTAACAAAAAGTTTTTGTTTATGTGGATTGAAATCAAAATATCTTAATACTAATTATAAAAATGGTTTTAATCACATGGATCCCCAAAATGGAGTTGAAAACTCCCAGGAGTCCCCAATCACATTCTGAGAACCACTGAGTACTAGGTAACTCTAAAGCCCTGGCAAGTATAAGATATTCTGATTGTCAACCAGTTTGGAGATATTTTAAAGAACAAATTCCCTGCACATGCATGCATATACATGTCATGAATATATGTATGTAAATATAGAACAAATGTATTTAATATATAATATGATGTTACAGTATGTATTTATGTATAATGTTTGTATATATATTTGTGTGTGCATATATACATTTTATATATATATATATAAATATGAATGTATCTGTTCATATGGACTGTTTGTCCCAGATTTGTAGTAGAACATTCTGAGCTCATATTGGTTTGATCAGTCACACGTAACTTGACTTTAACATAGTGATGCCATTTTGCTCCTCTTTGAGAATGAAGGACAACCAGTATCATCAGTACCACTCTAACTATGACTAACAATTGTTGCCTCAGTTGAAATCATTGCTAGGTACAGCTCTGCTCCCTATCTTATCCTCAGTTTCTTCATTTATGAAAGGAGTGGTTTGGATATTAAATTAAATTACAGCTCTTTAAGAAAAGTTCTATCACTCTCTTGGTTTCTGAATTGTCTTTTGGTACAATGCTCCACAGTCTTCCCCAGAAAAGCTAGAATGGAAAAGTAGAAGCCCAGGATGTAGAGTGATGTAAGGGCAAAGATTTCTAGGATGAGAGGTCTCTCCATGGCTTCAATCAACAGCAGAGCTGAACAAAAGTGGCATACAGCTCCTCTGGATGCCTGTCCAAGTAAGGATCTAAGTTTTCCCTGGGACCCCTGTAGGCTGTTACACCCAAATAAATATTTCCTTCTGTAACATTAAGAGTGGAATTTCTCAATATCGAAAATATTCATTTGTATTAATAGTGTGCCTTCTTGTCCCTCCCCCCCAATACTGTATCCTAGTGACAACTTGTTACCTACTCCTATTCCCACCTCTGGTCAGGAAAACTTAAAGTTTCCACACAACATTATTTTGAAATATCAAAGTTAAACCTAACTTGATCTGGATTAATTGCTATAGAAGACTCTGATTCTTATTGTAAAATATTTCTTAAAATTTCCCTTTTAAAATAAAAAAATAAATGAAAATTGGGACAGCTGCAAGGTGCAGTGGATAGAGCATGAGTCAGGAGGACTTCAGTTCAAATCTGATCTCAGACACTTAATGATTACCTAGCTGTGTGACCTTAGGCAAGTCACTTAACCCCATTGCCTAAAAAATAAAATTTTAAAAATAATAAATGAAGATTTTATTTTTATGGAGGGGGTTCTTAAAGGAGCAATGGGAGGGACAGATTATAAATGCATATAAAAATAAATTAATGTATTAAAACAATTAAAATTTTTAAATATTTAAAAATAAATTCCCTAATATTCCTTTCAAAAAAAATTCCCTTTTTAGGCTCCTCACCTTTCCTGAACTTGAATGTTTTGTCTGCACATTTAGGGGCTGTTTATTCCTCTGTTGAATATTGGTCCTTTCTCCTCCAGCTCTTTCCCCTTCCCAACTCAGAGGCAGGGCCACTTGTAGAGCCTTTCCACCATCGAGCTGAGGAAATGGGGTCATGTCAGCTTTCAGTCAGATGGAAAAGGTATTTGGGTACCTAGGGACAAGGACAAACTGTCAAGTAGATAAAGGAAATGGAGCATCACTTGTTGGGATGGAAAAATTAAATGAAAGCAATCAGAGAGGCTAGCCTGCAAGTTACCAATTGAACCCTATCTAAGGGTTATAAGACTATTGACCTGACTTAAAGCAAAAAGAAAGTCAGAATGAAAGTCTGATCAGCTCCCAAGTTGTACCATTTTACTTGAAGACTCCACTTTAACAATAAAAGGAAAACTGCTAGGAGAGAAAGAGGACTTGAAATTGAACTGGAAAAATTGAAGATCTTTAACTCAGGGATGAATGGCTCAACCTGGCTGAACTCCTCCCAGTTGGTAGGCTGAAATCATCCCATGCTTAACCCAAGCAAAAAATGCATGAGATATATACATGGAAAACAACCCATCACCCTTCCAAATCTGGTTGGTATTTATTAAATTTCCTGACTATGCAGAACATCTGCTATCTTTCACCAACTTCTCAATGAGACATGGGAGTGACTTTAGCTTCTCATAAGCTATGTCAATGGATCATATACTCTAGTTGGCCATACCAAGTCAGAAAGTCTTACAACCCTTGTCATGGCAGTAATTATTCATCGTTCTTTGTTCTAGAAGAGGACCTCGACATCAGGGATGTGATGGAATGACATGCAAGTGAATTGGATTTAAGCAAGTTAGAGTTCAGCAAAGTTAACAGCTTTACTCTCTCCTCTGGAGCCATGAGGTCCAGTGGTCAGATATGAATCCAGATGAGTGGAGATGGCCCTGGATGACCCTTGTCATAGCATTAGAGAATACAAAGGAAGAACCCAGGCTCTGGAGGCAGAGTCAAGTCAAATCAACAAATATCCATTAAAATTCCCACTATGTGCTTAGCACCATGTTAAGCACTGGGGATACAAAGAAAAGCAAAGACATTCCCTGCTCTTAAGCAAAGAAGGAAATAAGTATTTATTGAGCTCCTACTATATACTAAGCTCTTTACAAATATTCTCTCATTTGATCCTCACAATAGCCCTGGGAGGAGGGCTTTATTTTATAGTTGAGGAAATTGAGGCAGATGGTGGTTAAGACTAGCTCAGGGTTACACAATACCTAATAATAAGTACCAAAAGTCAGAGCTGAACTCAGATCTTTCTGACTCCCAACTCTATCTACTGTGCCACCTAAGGTGTTTCACGTCTAATGGAGGAGATATCATAGAAATTACAGAAGAGGAACAAGAGGAGAGGAAGAAGAAGAAAGAAGAAAAAGAAAAAGAAAGGAGAAAGAGAAGGCAGAAAACAATGATAAAATAGAGATAATCTCAGAGAAAGCAAAAACATGAAGGGGTCTAGGGAAGATGAGATGATGAGATTTTAATTGAGATTAGAAGGATGCTAGAAGTCAGAGGAGGGAAAGAATTACAGACATGGGATAGAACCAGTGGAAATTCATGGGATTTTATTGATGGAATGTCTTCTGTATTGGTGTTGCTCCTGTTTGTCCTTCATTCTTGAAGAGGAGTAATGACATCACAACTCCACAAAGTTGTCACTGAAAAACAACAAGAAGGCCATTGTCACTGGATCGCAAATTATGTAGAGTGAGTAGGGTAAAAGAAGCCTAGAAATGGGGTAGCTTGGTGATGCAGTGGATAAACTAGTGCTCTGGAGTCAGGAGGACTTGAAGTTCAAATCTAGCCTCAAACACTTAATATTATTATCATCATCATCATCATCATCATCATCATCATCATCATCACACTTAGCTGTGTGATCTTGGGCAAGTCACTTAACCCCATTGTCTTGCAAAAAAAAAGACTAGAAACAAGAAGGAATCAGGTAAGAAGGACTTTTTTTTTAAATGGCAGCAAGCATGACCTTAATCTTACTCTGATAACATAGTCATTATATTTGCACTGAAATCAAGGGGAAGTTAGAGATAATAAAAACATGTACCTCACAGGATTGTTACGAGGATCAAATAACATATGTCAATCACTTTACAAACTTCAAAGCATCAATGCTAGGTATTATTATTGTTGATGTCGTTATAATTATTACCACCTAAGTCTCCAAAGTTGCTCTTAAAATGTTTTTTTAACTATAAGGAAAAAAAAGGAATAGGGGAATATCAATAATCCTTTATATATGCACAGTTATTTTCCTAAACTTTACCTCCTGAAATATCCCCAAGGTATAGCAGGCTCCACATTGTTGTAACAGGAGATTAGACCGGGAGGCAATTCAAGAAGAGGGAGGTGACTGACTCCTCAGATAGCTCTAAAGAAATCCTGAAGCTCAAACACCCACATAGTCTGTAACCTGTTCCCAATTCTACCCCTTCTCCTGACCAGGGGAAATAAGGTGAATCTGTTTCCCTTTGGAGTTTTTAAACTATCTTTGATATTAATTTAAATTTGACTCCTGGGGCCGCTAGGTAGTGTAGTGGATAAAGCACCGGCCTTGGAGTCAGGAGTACCTGGGTTCAAATCCGGTCTCAGACACTTAATAATTACCTAGCTGTGTGGCCTTGGGCAAACCACTTAACCCTATTTGCCTTGCAAAAACCTAAAAAAAAAATTTTGACTCCTGAAATAAAAGTGTTAAAGGCTAAAGGAACAGGAATTATTTGCCCTCAGGTCCTTCCTCTGATTATTGTAGGGAGTGTTTTTTAAATTCTAATACATGATTAAATTCTGTCCTGTTTTGTTTATTTCAGTTCCTTCTTTTCTACTATTTTTAATTCTCTTCTGCTGAGCTAACTTTGCCTTCCTAGAGAGGAGACTATCCATTCTGAATGATGGAGCATCAAGTTCAACTCAAGGAGACTGCCCAGAGTCTAGGTATGAAGGGCACATTCTTCTATCATTTGGCAATCCTGTACTGGGTGTGGTTTCTGACTTCAGGAAACCTACAGTCTAACTGCTCTTCAATCAGATACTTAAACAGGCAAAGCATCATTTAGTCAACCCTGTATCTGGTCAACATAGCACAGTGAAGTACTGGGCACTTTGTTCTGTGGTCAATTGTCCCAAATATGAGAAGAAAATTTTAAAAGGCCACAGTAAAATCACTATACCAATAATAACAACAAGTGACACTAATAGCATTGTTATAAATGTTAGACCATTTGCCATTTAATAAAATAATGATTAGAGATAACAAAAGCATCAAACTTTGAACAGTTCCCCTTCCAAATTAACAATTAAATGCTGAAAATAAAACTGCTAGGGGGTGGCTAGGTGACACAGCAGGATAGAGTGCTGGCCTTGGAGTCAGAAGTACCTGAGTTCAAATCCAACTTCCACTGTGTGGCCTTGGGCAAGTCACTTAACCCCATTTGCCTTGCAAAAACCTAAAAATAAAAAAATTTTAAAATTTTAAAAACTGAAACTAAAAAAAACTGAAAAAAACAGCTATTTACAAGCAAATTAAATTGGCAAAAAGACATTGATTAGGACAAAAACTCAGCTACTTATATGTAAATGAACCCATGATGCCACTATTAAATCTGTATCCCAAAGAGATAAAAAAACAAATGGAAAAGACCTATATGTACAAAAATATTTATAGTAGTTCTTTTTGTGGTAATGAAGAATTGGAAATTGAGGAGATGTCCATCATTCTCTCATGGCAATGGCTGAACATGTTATGTTATATGATTGTAACAAAATATGACTATCCTATAAGAAATGATAAGCAAGTTGAGAAAAACCTGGGAAGACGTATATGAACTCATGAAAAATGAAGTAAGCAGGACATTATATATAGTAATGGCAATTTTGTAAGGATGATCAACTGTGAAAGACTTAACTATTCTCAGCCATACAATGATCAAAGACAGTTCCAAAGAATTCATGAAAAAAAAAATGCTATCCATTTCCAGAGAAAGAACTGATGAATTTTTTTCCCCTTTTATTCTGATTCTTCTTTCACAACATGATTAACATGGAAATATGTTTAACATGACTGTACATGTACCTATGTCAGATTATTTTCTGTCTTATAGAGGGAGAAAAATTGAGAACTTGAAATCTTTGAAAATTGAATGTTAAAAACTATCTTTACTTGTAACTGGAAAAAAGAAAATGTAAAAGAAAAAAGAATTAATAAAATCTGAAACCTGATCAAAGAATGATGTTTTTGACTTTATTTTTTGTCTAAATTTTCTTTTACAACATGAATAATGTGGAAATATGTTTTTCATTATTGCACAAATATATCCTATATCAAATTGCTTACTATCTCAGAAAGGAGAGAGAAAAGGGAGGAAAAGAATTTGAAACTCAAGTTTTTTAAATGAATGTCAAAAATTGTTTTTACCTGCAATTGGGAAAAATAAAATATTATTAAAGATGAAAACAATGAAATGAGTGCCACCTAGAAGCATGGTGAGAACCAGAATAGTCTGCATGGCTCTGGTGCTGGTTATTAAGGGTATGGCTGAAGTTGAATTTACTCACTTTAAACCTAAATATTAAGTAGGCATCGGAGGGTTTGCATTTTACCAATCAATCACTCAGTAAGCATTTAATCAAGGTTCAGTATATAGCAACCTAGTTATCATATCATTGAGGGATATTAAATATCATTTAGAAAGCATGTACATATATGTTTAGAGAGAGATTCATGATCACCTCAAGCAGAAGTCTCTAATAGTTGTTAGTAATCAGGGAAGACCTCCTAAAGAAGGTGAAATTTGAGTTGTTATAGGAAGTCAAAGATTCTAAACTGCATAAGTGAAGGTATTCCAGGTATGAAGGATAGTCAGTGCAAAGGCAAAGGGGCAGGAAATAAAGTATCACATGAGAAGAATTGTAAGTAGGGGGCAACAAAGTGGCATAGTGAATTGAGTTCTGTGTCTGAAGTCAAATCTAGTCTCAGACACTAACTAGTTAACAGGGTGACTCTAGGCAAGTCACTCAATCTCTGCCTGCTTCAGTTTTCCAATCTGTAAAGTGGGTACCATAATAGTACCTACTTCCCAAGGCTATAATGAGGATCAAATTGCCTAGCACATAGGATAAACATTAGCTTAAAAAAGGTAATTGTGGAATGAATGGGGGAATAACATATAAATTCTGAGTTTAAGATATATATATATATATATATATATATATATATATATATATATATATATACATATATGGACAGACAAAGATCCAACTGAAAGTCTTATAGGCATCTTGAACACAAATCAGTGGAAGTGACATTCTTGACCTAGAAGCTCTGTTTCTGTACTGATCAGATTCTATGGGTCTGACTAACAAAAGAACTGAAACATCATTAAACATGACTAGTCTTTTTTAATATAAAAATTTATTAATTTTCCAACCACATGCAAAGATAGTTTTCAACATTCTTTTTTGTTAAGATTTCCACATTTTTCTCCCTATTTCCCCCTTTTCCTTGACCTAGAGTAATCTGATATAGTTTATATATGTAATTTTTGCAACTAGTATTTCTGACAAAGGACTCATTTCTAAAATATACAGAGCACTGAGTCAAACTTTAAAAAAAACCCAAGTCATTCCCCAATTGACAAATGGTCAAAGGATATGCAAAGGCAATTTACAGATGAGGAAATCAAAGTGATCCATAGTCATATGAGAAATTGCTCTAAATCACTACTTATTAGAGAAATGCAAATTAAAGCATCTTTGAGGTACCACCTCACACCTCTCAGATTGGCCAATATGACCAGAAAGGACAATGATCAATGTTGGAAGGGATGTGAGAAATCTGGAACACTAATAATTGTTAGTGGAGCTGTGAATTCATCCAACCTTTCTGGAGAGCAATTTGGAATTAAGCCCAAAGGGCAACAAAAATGTGCATACCCTTTGATCCAGCAATACCACTACTGGGTCTGCACCCTGAAGAAATCATGAAAAAGGGTAAAAACATCACTTGTACAAAAATATTCATAGCAGCCCTGTTTGTGGTGGCAAAGAATTGGAAATCAAGTAAATGTCCTTCAATTGGGGAATGGCTTAGCAAACTGTGGTTTATGTATGTCATGGAACACTACTGTTCTATTAGAAACCAGGAGGGATAGGAATTCAGGGAAGCCTGGAAGGATTTGTATGATCTGATGAACCAGAAGAACATTGTATTCCCCAAAAGCAACATGGGGTAATGATCAACCTTAATGGATTTGCTCATTCCATCAGTGCAACAATCAGGGACAATTTTGCACTATCTGCAATGGAGAATACCATCTGTATCCAGAGAAAGAATTGTGGAGTTTAAACAAAGACCAAAGACTATTACCTTTAATTTTTTAAAAATCGTTACCTTATTATGTAATTTTGCTATCTCTTATACTTTATTTTTCTTCCTTTAAGGATATGATTTTTCTCTCATCACATTTAATTTAGATCAATGTACATCATGGAAACAATGTAAAGACTAACCTAACAGACTGCCTTCTATGGAGTTGGGGGGAGGAGAAGTGAGCTTAGGGGGAAAACTGTAAAATTAAAAATAAATAATTTTTTTTAAAAAAAGAAAACAAAGGGGTGGCTAGGTGGCACAGTGGATAAAGCACTGGCCCTGGAGTCAGGAGTACCTGGGTTCAAATCCAGTCTCAGACACTTAATAATTACCTAGCTGTGTGGCCTTGGGCAAGTCACTTAACCCCATTGCCTTGCCAAAAAGAAAAAAGAAAAAAAAAAAGAAAACAACAGCTCAAAAAATTGGGAGTAATTTCAATTGCATAGGTTAGGTTTGTTGGATATATGAAGAATAGGTTTGCTATTTCCTTCTCTAGTTAATTTTTATTGATGAGAAAATTGAGGCAAAAGGGAGTCCACACAGCTAATAAGTGTCTGAGGCTACATTTGAACTCACAAAGTCTTCCTGACTCCAGGGTCAGTAAACCAAACACCACACCATCTAGCTACCTATGTATATTAGCATCTTCTCTGAACTCTTAGAAATTTGTATAGCAGACCAAGAGGATAGGTGATTAGTCCAGGATCACATAGCTAGTATATGTCAGAGAAAGAATTTGAATTCAGATCTTCCTCTATTCTTTCACTGGCAAGCTAAAACATTCGGAGGAAGATAACATAGTTGCTGAGTCAGTCTCTGTACCATGTTATATGAGCCCTCCCCCTTACCTGCTCCCTCTTCCATCCTGCTGCTTGGGGCTGCAGGGAATCTTGTTGTAGAAAATATGCCCATATTTGATTGACTTATTGATTAAGGATATAATTATGCTTTTTTAAAAAATTTTGAGTTCCAAATACACTCTCTCTCTCTCTCTCTCTCTCTCTCTCTCTCTCTCTCTCTCTCTCTCTCTCTCTCGCCTTCCCTCTCATTGATGAGTAAACACAGATTTCAATTGTACATGTGAGGTCATTCTAAACATTTCTACATTAGCCATGTTGCTAAAGAAAATACAAACAAAAGAAAATAATAAAAATATAGAATTTGTAAAAAAAAAAGTATGTTTCAATCTGCATTCAGAGTTTATTAGCTCTCTCTCTCTCTCTCTCTCTCTCTCTCTCTCTGGAGGTGAATAACATTTTCTACCATGAGTTCTTTGAAATTGTCTTGGATCATTGTCTTGATCAAAGCAGATTAGTCTTCCACAGTTGATCATTCTTACAATATGGCTGTTACTGTGTACAATGTTCTCCTGGTTCTGCTTGCTCCACTTTGCTTGAGTTCATATAATTCCTCTCAGGCTTTTGTGAAACTATTCTGCTCATAATTTCTATAAGCACAATATTCCATCACAACCAGATACCTTTATCAACTACCCTTAGTTATTGAATGGGTACTGTCTCGAACAAACTCATACTTGGGAAAGACAATTTAGATAGACCAAGGTCAGGTCATCCACTGCATCAAGGGCCGTTGCCAGTCATCTTGACTTTTGTCTTGCCATTGAACTTTAATTATTCTGGAGAAGAGACACTGACAGTTCTGCCTTACTTAGATCCAGTGCACTTGCAAATCAAGACATCACCCCTGTGATGTCATTGATCCTCTTTGAAAACAAAGGATGAACATCAACAACTAGAAGCTAACATATAATAACTTTATTGTAAAAAAAGAGCATGGATAAGGTAGATAGAGAAATGCCTTATGGGAATCTGGAGTTTCCTACTTCTAGATCTCAGAGCTGGGACAAATCTCAGAGACTGTAAAGTATAGAATGATGTGATAGGATCTATCAGCAAAATATTTTTTATAAAGAATGCTGCAGAGAATTCTAAATGGAATTTGGAATGCTTGAATTCTGGAGGGACTTTCTTTTTGAAATCTCCTTCTTACTGTATTCTTGGACATACTTTTTCATGGAAGATGTGACCTGTATCTGAGAAAAGAGAGGTCCATCTAGCTATGGAGGTTAGATGACTTTCCCACAGTCACAGTCTGAAAGTGGTAGAGCTGGGATTCCAACCCACATTCTCTGACTCCAAAACCAGTTCTCTTTCTACTATCACTTGTGTTTAACCATCTGTGATTGGGCATTGTAAAAATCTAATCTTTGCATTAATAGCAAGTTTACACCCAGTTTTCAAAGACTACATTAATATAATTGTAGCATATATGAAAAACTGTGTGAGCAGTGGGGGCCTTGAAAATTCTGGATTCCCCCAAGTGCAATGTGACTAAGTCAAGCATTCAAACTTGTCTTTTAACGCACTTATGTTTATTGATTGCCTAATAAAGATAAATATTGTCTGGAACTATTGTTCTCTTCTTACCCATGAGGAAAATGAGTCCAAAAAGTCATGTGTACACATGTAAAATAAGGTGGAGGATTGTTGCAAATTATATGTGTATCCTTGAGCTTTCATTCCCTCCATCATCACTCTCCACCTTGGTTGAGATAGATGATACTAACCTGAAGACATGTATGCCTTAGGTAAAGAAGTGGGTGAGCCCTTATTTAGAGTGGGAGATGCACAGTACATTGGAAAACGAGGGGAAAAGGGAAAGTAAATTGGAAAACAAGGGAGAATGGATGCTATCCCTCACCAAGGGAGGACTATCCAGTTGCTGGTAGGATCTCATAATTCTGTTTATCATGTGAATAAAAGACATTAAGGCTTTTAATCATTCTTCTTGAGTGTAAAGAATCTTCTTTCTGGTTGGGCTACAGTCTGGGAAAAAAAAATCTCTGGAGACATAAGCTCTAACAGAGAGAGCTGCAACCCTCATTAGACCAAAAGGGGAAAGACTTTCCCCAGAAAGAACCAGATAGAGTATTTTGTCCTCCATATCAATAGAGGATGCCAATACATAGATGCCACAAGAGTTTGCCATGAAAGGGGATTTTAAGGGTCACTGTAACAAGTAGTTGGCATTATCTGAGATAGAAATAATGATCTGCAACAGTGAGGATACACTATGAGAAGAATATTAAGACTTGAAAATGCCAACTGAAAGTGTCATTCAAAAATGCTCAGTGAGAGACCTTTTGTGACACAAGCTTTACATAATTATCTTGGAAAGCACACTATTTTTTTTTATTCTTCCTTCCCTATGAATAAAATTTCACTTTGATATTTTAAAGCCAAAAGCCAGAAATATTCTGATCTGTTCAACAAAGAGAGTTTCCCAGGTTTTGGAATAGGAAATGACATTTCCCAAACTTGTCTCTCTCTCCTTTGTGTCATGTGTTTTCTTTGACAAAAAGACTCCATAAGGATAATTTAGGTTCTCATCAAATCAGAAATTAAGACAAAAGAATTACATTATCAAATGAATCCAGCTCAATATATCTGGTACACACCTTCTCAGCAGAGGGGCTGGAGCTAAAAAAAAAGTGTTATTAAGATGGTAGTAATGAAAAAAGATCCAATGAAATCTCCAAGATTAAAAATTAATTAAAAAGTTTCCCACTTGTCACAATTTACCATTTTATTTTGTATGTCTCATCACAGTTGAAATGAGCTATAAAGTCTAAAAACTAATTTCTACTGAATCTAGCATGCAAGCCTGAATTTTAGGATATGTCTAATTGCATGAACCAATTTTTGAATATGTGCTACATTGACCCTTATAAAAGGGAGATAATTAAGCTTTCATTTGAATAGTCATCAAATCAATCATTCAGTTACCATTGGCACTTATAATTTAGAGTTATGTATTGATTTGATCTAAGGATGTTTATGAATAAAGAAAATCAAATAAAATAGACATTTGACAGAACCTGGTTCATTAAATACATTGACAATCAATCTTTCTACATTTATTGTAGTTTCATTGCCCCCCTTTAACTGTCTACAGTGACCAAATGCAAGTTCAACAGACAATAGACCTAAAATGGAACCTATCTGCCAATATTTCTATACTGACCAACTCTCATCGTTGATACCAATAAAACCACCAAATTTGGTCTCCACTCACCTCATTTGCCATGTACCTTTAGAAAAAAACAGAATATGGAACTTGGAAGATAGAGCTTAGTCTTGAAGGAAATCAGAGAAACTAAGAGATTGGCATGAGAAGGCAGAATATTTTTGGCATAGGGCATAGTCAATGCATAGCCTGGGTGGTAGAAGTTAGAATGTTCTGCAAGAAGCAATGAGTAATGGAAGCAGTTGGGTGGTACAATGGATAGAGCATGGACCCTGGAGTCTGGAGGACATGAGTTCAAATTCTACCTCAGACACTTAATACTTGCTTAGCTGGGTGAATATGGGCAGGTCACTTAACCCTATTATCTTGCAAAAACCAAAAAGAAAAAAAAAGAATCAACTAGTAAGCCAGAGTAACTAGATAAAAGGACTCAGTGGAGGGGAGTAAAGTGTGACCCTTATGTGTATATTTTTGTTACTTAACAAAACATATTTGACTCAGTTGAATAAATTGCAACCTTAAAGGATCTCCCCCAATAAAGTATCCACCCCACCTGATGTATATATTTACATATTTTTTCATAGAGGAAGTCACAGAGATCATATCATTTGTAGAATTTTAAGATTATAATTTAAGTTGATTTTACAGCTGATACTGAAGCTAGAAAAGATTAAATAACTTGCTTGACTAAAACTTAGGTCCTCTGCTTCCAAATCCAAATCCAAATCCAAATCCAAATCCAAATCCAATACTTCTCTGTTCAGCAATTCTGAGCAATAGTATCTGATGAGGCCTTAAATAAAAGACGCATATGCTCCTAAAAGTTGTTCATTACTGTCCTCAGAAATATTAAGTTTCTAGAATTATATGTGGAAGGAACCTGAGCTTTTCCAAAGCCACACACAGGATCTGAACCTAACTGCAGTTAATGCTTTTTCCATTGAAAGGATTCCCTTCTGATATTGAGTTTCTCTAGATGCTCCTGCTACCTGCTGATGACATTATACTTGACCACACCCTATTAATTCCCCAAGAAATGCTTGGAGGTGATGCTATGTGAGTCTGATTTATAGGATTCCACAATCATTGAAGAATAACAACAATAGGTTAAACAAGGAACAATGGAAAGATACATATAGCCCTAAGCAGACAAGAGCATATTACCAAAGATGATACATGTGTCCTCTGTAAGATAGCTTCAAAGACATGGATGACTAAGAAGGGACATGAACTCTATATTGTGCAAGGGTAAGAGATGGACTGGCTGTTGTACTATTGTCCACAAAAAAAAAAAAAAGAACAAGAGAAAGGGCTCTAGCAGACTGGACAGATCCAATACAGAAAATATATTTAGAACCTTAGATAAGAATCACAATGGGTGAGATTGGATGGTGATTCACACAAATGGAAGAAGTAACCACAGGGACAAGATCACAGAAACAAGAAAACAAAGCAGCATCCATTTGTGTTGTGGAGACAAGTTCAAGTTAAATATCAATAATTCAACAAACCACAGCATTATATATAGTCCTAGATCTTCCACTCACTTTCTGTGTGACTTTTGCCAGGTGCCTTCCCTTCTCTGGGCCTCATTTTTCTTTTCTGTAAAATAAAGAAGTCAGATCAAAGGGCTCCCGAGGTCTGTATTGGCATTGGCATTTCAGGACATTGGTTTTAAAAGCACATAGGAATTTAATCCGTATGTGAGCCTATATGCACATTTGCATGTGAGAGACAGCCGGCAGAGGCAATAGAGAGAACTGATCACATAATCAAAAAATCTTGGCAGCTGGCTGTATGACCCTTGGCAAGTCACTGAAATTCTCATTGTTACAGGCAAGTCTCCAAAACTCAAGAATCAAGTCAAGTTACCAAGTATTTATTATGCACTTATGTGTCAGCACGATGCTAAGTATTAAGGACACAAAGAAAAGCAAAGCTAGTCCTTCCTCTCAAGAAGCTCATAGTCTAATGGGAGAAACTACATGCAAATAATTATGGACAAATAAGGTACATGTTTGTATTTATACATATATACAGATGAGGTGTCAATATGTATATGTTCATATATATACATACATATATATATATATATATATATATATATATGACAAATTCAAGACAATCTCAAAGAGAAGGTATTAACATTAAAGGGTAGAGTAGTTGCCAATTTGCATTGGTAAAGGGAGTCAGGGAGTTTATTTTTTGAAAATTGCTTACCCCACTGAAATCAATGTCTCTTTCTCTCTCTCTCTCTCTCTCTCTCTCTCTCTCTCTCTCTCTCTCTCTCCACCTCTGTTTGTCTTTGCCTCTCTTTTTCTGTCTTTGCCTCTCCCTCCATTTCTGATTCTCTCTCTGTGTCTTTCTGTATCTTTCTGTGGCTGTCTCTCTCTGTGCTCCCTCTCCCTCTCCCTCTCCCTGCCTTCTGTCTTCTTTCTCACACACATATATACTCTTCCTCTCTCTCTCTCTCTCTCTCTCTCTCTCTCTCTCTCTCTCTCTCTCTCTTTCTCTCTCTCTCTCTCTCTCTCTCCCCATATATATATATATATATATATATATATATATATATATACATATACATATATATATATATGTCTTAAAAATCTTGGTGCAGTTCTAAATTTTAAGAGCTTGAAACTGCACTAAGATTTTGGAACAGCCTGTTTATATATGTATATACAGACTCCTACACACATATAGATATGTATCTTTAAAATCCACTGCAACTACAGACTAGTCTTAGAGAGTATTTGACCTGGAAAGGACTTTTTCCCTCAAGGAATTTATAATCCATGACACAGGATAGACCATAACTGTATCAGGACTAATACACTATTTACCAAAGGGTCATTGAGTGGGAAGAATGGGAGAGGTATTATGCAGCACTTTGTCTAATAGGTGTGGTTACTCAGAAAATTTCTGGAAAGAGAATTTGAATCTTGAGCCATGATTGAGGAAAGTAATGTGGCATTTCTCAACATGTTTGTCATGGCACAAGCAAAATATTGCAATCACTGACTCAACCTTTCATTCTCAGTTGGTTGCTTTGTCTTTAGAAGGACTTTTTTTAACCTCACATTGATATTTAATGTCCATACCCTTCACCTGGCAAAGACAATGTACCACTTTCCATAGTTAGTTAACATTTCACTGTTTTTGGATGGTCTTTCCTGCCAGACTTTGAGTTCCATGTGATATCTTCAATATCTTCCCCAAGGAGACTAATATGACAATAAAAGCCACATTTACACACATTATCCCATTTGATCCTTCAGTTACCCTATAAGGTAAGTAATGTAGGTATTATACCTATATTATACCTAGTTTGTGAATCAAGGAACTGAGCCTTAGAAAGTAATCAACTTGTCTTAGTCATGTAAAAAGTTGCTCTTTACTGTTTTGAACAACTTTTGTGGGTTTCAATTGACTCACTGATAAGATGAGATAGTCAAACTCAAGATATTTTCTATCTAAATTCTATGATGCCGATGTCTGGGCTAGTGGTTCTTTTTCCCTATTGTAGTGCCCTGCCTGTCCATACAAAACACTTAGCTGAGATACATTGAACTGAATATGATCCACATTAGGTAGTTCTACATTGGATAGTCACAGAATTTCCAACTCAAAAGAGATACTAGAGGTCAACTATTCTATCCTCTACTCTAATAAGAACCTTCTGTCAGAAGACCATCAATGAAGGGAAACTCAGTCCCTCCTAGGGTAGACCTTTCTTCATTTGTAGCTCTCACTAACTAGCATGTTTTGTCTTCCTGGAAATATACCTCTCAGCTTCCATCAATCACAAGAGCATTTCCTTCAGAAATGTCAACCTTGGATTCAAGCTGCCCACCTCTGACATTTTCACTTCAGAAACTTCCTCCCAGAAGCCTTTCCCAGATCTGAACCACTTCAAACAGCTGACTCCTGTCTCCTGTCCAGACTACCTATGGTGAGTTTGGCTTCACAAGATACAACATCACTAACTGCTACATGTTTAGATCTTGAAGAAGGGCCTTGAGTCTAATCATCTCTCTCCTTTAATGAACCTTGCACCAATCACTAATAATCTGCTTGGACTCATTTCTTAATGGTTAGCCCACTTCCACCCCATAAAACTCTGCCCATTCCTGTGATTATGAACCCCTGGCTAATTATACAAACCTTGTTCCCATTCCTATCAACTCTGTTTCCTAATTGTCCAACTCCAGATCTAGGCACCTATTTACTGTGCTCTCTGGAATTTCGGGTCCATAATTAATAAACTTGACTTTTCCTATCTCCTATCTTTTGATTCTTATAAGACTAGAAGCTGAACTAGCTGGTCAAAAATGTCTCTTTCAAGTCTTTTCTCCTCCATTCAGCCTCCCAAATTTATTTTCCTGAAGCTCAAATGTGACTATGTAACTCCTCCTTACTTAAGAGTCTCCAGTGACTCCCTATAGCATCAAGTACAAAATGCTTTGGCATTCAAAACCTTTAATGACCTAGCCCCCTCCAATTTTTCTGTTCTTTAAAAAAATTATTTATTTTAAACATTCTTCTCTTTTTAATTGTGGATTTCCAGATCATCTCCCTTTCTCCTACCTCTCCCTGACACACTGAGAAGATAAACAATATGGTATCAGTCATATATGTAAAATCATGCAAAAGTATTTCCACATTAGCCCTATTGCAAAAAAATAAAAACCAAAATAAAATAACATGGGAAAATTATGCTTTAATTTGCGTTGAGTTAATGAATCTTTTGGAACTGTCTTGGATCATTGTATTGATCAGAGTACCCAAGTCTTCCAGAGTTGATCATCCTAACAACATTGCTGTTACTGTGCACAATGATCTCTAAGTTTTTTCCTCATTTCAGTTGGCATCAGTTCATATAAGACACACCCCATTTCTCTGAAACCATTTTATCATTTCTTATGATACTCCATCCCAATCAGATATCACAACTTGTTCAGCCATTTCTCAATGGATGAGCATCCCCTCAATTTCCAACTCTTTGTTACTTCAAGAACTGTTA
Source organism: Macrotis lagotis (assembly GCF_037893015.1). NCBI lineage: Eukaryota > Metazoa > Chordata > Mammalia > Peramelemorphia > Peramelidae > Macrotis > Macrotis lagotis. The sequence continues at coordinate 242,546,691 of NC_133660.1, forward strand.
CAAATATTTTTATACAAATTGATCTTTGTCCCTTTCCTTTGATCTTTTTGGAGTACAGATATCACAATGGAATTATTGTTGGATCAAAGGGTATGCAAAGTTTTATAGACCTTTGTGAATATTTCCATATTGTTTTCCAGAATGAATGGATCATTTCACCACTCTATCATCAGTTCATTAATGGACCTATTTTCTGTCATTCCCTCTAGCATTTGTCATTTCTGACAGGTATAAAGTTCAGCTTCAGAGCTGTTTTGATTTGTCTTTCTCTGATCAATAGTGATTTAGAGAATTTTTTCATGTGACTCTGGATAGTTTTGATTCCTTGAAAAGTACTTGTTCATATTCTTTGATCATTTATCTTTATCATTTATCTTATTTTTACAAATTTGATTCAGTTTCCTATACATTTGAGAAATTAGGTCTTTATTTACTGTAAAAATTTTTTACCTCAATGTCTATAGTACCCTTTAACAAAATGTAATATCCCTGATTATCTCAATTAGTTTGCTTTTGCTTTTGCTTTGTCTGTGATCATTGATTGTTAGCGTAATAGATTGTTCCAGTCCTTCGTTTCAATACTGTGATATATGCTTTTTGGTTCCAAGTATGCCTCGTGTACACAACATATTGTTGGATTCTGGTTTTCAATCCATTCTGCTATCCCTTTCCATTTTAGGAGTTAACTTGTCCCATTCACATTCACAATGATAATCACTAATTGAGCTTTATTCCATTCTTCTCTCTCTCTCTCTCTCTCTCTCTCTCTCTCTCTCTCTCTCTCTCTCTCTCTCTCTCTCTCTCCTCTCCTCTCCTCTCCTTCCTCAAGTGTGTCCTGCTCCCAACCACTGTCTCACTGAATCTGATTTCCCTTACTATCCCTCTTCCATTGGGAAGATAGATATTCTTCCTTTTTTGAATCAATTCTGATGAGATTGATGGTCAAATATTGTTTACCACCTTTCCCTAATTCTCCCTCTATAACAAAAGCTCTTCCATTCACACTTTCTTTATGTGAGAAAATTTGCCCCATTCTATCTTTCCCAACTTTCTTCTCCTATTGCTTTGCCCATAGCACCTCCATGAAAACCTAATTAGCATATAGAGCTACTCCTCTGTTCATCTTCATAAAATGCAAATTCAGAACTCTTCCGACTGTACCATGTTCTTCCAGTCATGATTGTGAACTCAGTATCACCTCAGGGATAAGGCAAAGACAGTCCCTGAAAGGCTGCATGGTAAAGTTGTCAGAGGACTGAGAATGAGGTCAGGAAGGCCTGGGTTCTATCCAGAACACAAACAAGCTGTTTGACCCTGGGGAAAATGCTCAATCTTGTTGAGCATCAGTTTCTTCATCTGTAAAAATAAGGGAGTTGGACCAAGTACCATCAACTATGGTTGCTTAAGGAATTTTAAATATAGCTAAGAAGGCAAGAAAAATGTGCATCAAGTAATTAAAGAACAATACAGGCAATATATAATTAAATATTACTCATATGTTCAGGACTACAAGTGCCATCTGGTAAAGATGAGGAATCACCAGCCCAGTCTGGAATTGGCCTTTGGATTCATTCCACTCAGTAAGCAGCAAGTTGTTTGGAGTTATGTGGTATTTTCCCCATAGATCCAAGCAACAAATACCTGTTTGTATCTAAAAGAATATTCTGGAACCATGCCCAGAGACTGACATCCTAAATAGAAGCCTTGGTGCCTTACTCTGAGCAAACACCATCAGGGAGGTGGGAACAAATATAAAACAGATTATATCATCTAGAATTTTCAGTGGTGGGGGTAAGTAGGGTCAGGAGGGGGGTGCAGAGGATGGGTGGTGTAGTAGCTGGTGGTGTTCAAATAACAATGGAGATTGGGTTAGTTACAGGAATGGGGGTCTCTGGGGCAGCCATAGAGCCCTTGAAGTACTGGGCATGAGTTTAAAGATGCTCAAAGAAGGGTGAGATAAGCATAAAGGATCTAAAAAAAGGCCAGATGGTTGCTCCTCTATTATATAAATGGATAAAACTTTCCCTTGACTTTGACCTCTGCTGACCTCATCTGTGCTTCATGAACTATGTGCAGACAACCAATAGACAGGAGGATGGACTGGATGCCCCATGACTCAAGGGAAAATGTTGTCCCTAAAAGGACTATCTCCTCTTATAACAGAATCATTCAGGCTAGAGGACTAGAAAACCAGTAGAAAGTCTTCAAAGTTTGATATATGACCAGATTTCTCCCAAGGAGCAAGAATTCTCCTGTCAGACTAGATGGTCATGTCAGGAAGCCCAATGTCCACATCTGAACATTCAAGAGATTGACATCTCATGTGTCATTCCAGGAGCACATTGACCATTGCCTACTGACAAGCTTTGTACTATTGAAAGTACTGCTTTTCAAATCAGAGGTGAAAGAACAAGTTTCATGAACACTCCTAGAAAATTCAGAGAATTTGGAAAAAATGAAGATTTGTATAAACTGATGCAATACAAAGTAAACAGAACCAAGACTATAGTCTACACAGAGACTCAAGTAATATAATATTCCAAATATCTTGGAACTCTGATTAATATGACTAATTAAGCTTAATCCAGCATATAGGTATGAAATGAGGTCTATGTTGCTGAGCATAACCAATGTCTTACTTGGTTTATCAGCATCACCTATAGATCAGTACTAAGGTTCTCATATTGGGGTCACACTAAGATCACTGTTTCATTTACTTTATTCCTTTGTTCACAGTAGCATTCAATTGCAGGGATCAGAGGAAGAGGGAGACTTCTAAGAAGTGATAATGCTAATAGAAATGATCAATAGACTATTTTTAAAATCATTGAAAAAATCAATTCAGTGACCATTTATTGAGTTCCCACTAGAGTTAAGGCCCTATGCTACACACTGGGTGTAAAGGGGTATGAAAGGGGAAGAAACATTCAAAGATAGATAAGATTTAATACCTGTTCTCAAGTATTTTCTATCTACTAGGGAAGAGAAAACAGTGGCACAAATAATTATAATACAAGTGTAACCTTTATAAACTCTGGGTTATTATTCCAACTACTCCCTCCCATTGATGAATTAGGTCCCCAGAGGGCTCATAACTATACACCCTACTCTTCTTAAAGTTCTAGAGGTCAACTTAAATCCTTATTCCAGTGAGATCTTCCCAATGTTAATAACCAATTATATATCCATTATGTCATTGACCCAGGATTTATTGCTCCAGTATCATTTAAACAATTACCATCAATTGGTTTTTATAAAACAAGGACAAGCTCTTGTCTCAACTAGGATACACTCTCCCTCCATCATCTTGGGTTTTTCAAACATAAAGTAACCGCAACAAAGTATTTGCCCAACTAGATTCACTTCCACTGCTGGGCGGGCTCCCAAAGATCAGTTATTGTTACCTTGATGGAGATGCAGTAATTTGACTAAGATCAACATTTGTCTTCTTACATTTGACACATAGATCATGATCCACATTTTTCCTACCTCCAATCAAATCCTCCTATATCAAGGCATGCCAAAAAACTCAATTCCCTGAGATCAATACATGTTTTTTATTATTGAGTCCTTCTCAGTTAGACCTTAGCCTCTCCCTGTTAGTTTATGTGGCAGTAACAAGACAGATTAGCCACTTTTTCAGGAGTTGCAGTGTAGGCATGCATCACAGGATCAACAGATCTCAGAGGTGAAAGGAACTTTGGAGGAGGTTTAATAGTGGTATGGGGGAAAGAGCATTGGACTTGGAGTCAAAAGACTAAGGGGATCATGGTTCATGTTCATATTGCAATTTATTAGTTATGTCATTTTTTTCATTCCTGAGATTAATTTCTCTCACCTGTTAAATGGGGGGGGGGGGAACTAGAAAACCTTCAAGGTCCTTTAGTATTATAATATTATATGATTCTGTGGAATCAATTTATTTTTATTCAATTCCTGATGAAGTAGTTATTCTACTATTAGCCCTGCTTTTTGAGGCATGTTGAATGAATTTAAACTCAAAAGACTTAGACTTGAATCTGAGCTTTGTCACTTACTGGTTCTATGACTTTGGACAGGTAGCCAACCTTCTTTGTGCCTCAGTTTTCTCAGCTATAAAAAAAAGGAAAATAAAACCAGCATTATCCTTATGATCTTCTGTAGTGACTATCCATATCCCTCCTCTCTAAAGGAGTCAAACGACATTCTGAGGGTCTTTCTTTAGATCAATGGTCTATAAACTTAAAAAATAATACCCCAATCAATGAAAAAATCAATGTGCATCTCCAATATGTGAATATTTACTTATTTTTAAATTATGCACATGTATTACTGTGTCAGTGTTCATTATACAATTTATATAAGCATGGAAATAAAAAAAGGGATGGGATAGAGATGAAATAATATTTGAACCTTGAGTCAAAAGGGAATCAATGGAATTTGCTGAGTAGGGAAATTGCATGGTCAGACTTGCATTTTTAAAAAAATCACTTTGGCAGCAGAATGGATTAGAGATGGGAGAGACAAGAAGGGAGACCAATAGGAAGGTGACAGGTAATGAGAACCTAAATAGAATTGTTGATTCCTTGAGTGGAAAAAAAAAGATGGGGATGAGTTTGAGAGGGTCAGCAATAAAATCTATCTTCACCATTAGGCCATTACTAGCATTATTAAATTCTTCACTGAACTCAAAATACATGCTATCTATAACATTCGGCCAGCCTAATTTTTCACCAAAAGAAATTCAGTTAAATTACAATGATTTACAGATAACAAACACATGTTGACTCTTAATAATCATCATATTATTTGTAATTAGATATGATGAAGCTCTAACTTGTCACATGTGTATTAAAATATAGAAAACTGTTTAAGAAATGAAAAGGTTTGATGAAGAAAAGAAGAAGAGATTGAGAAGATGGAGTGGGGAAGAGATGGAGGAGAAAGGGGAAAAGAAAAAGAAGGAAGAGCGGTAGGGGAAAGAGGAAGAGAGAAAAGAGAAGGAAAGGGAAGAGGAAGAAGAAGAAGAAAAGGGTTGAAAAAAGAGGACAAGGACAAAAAAAGTAGGGAGATTAAGGAAGAAGAAGAGGAAAAGGATGAAGAAAAAGAATAAAGAAGAAGAAGAAGCTAAAGAAGATGAGGAAAAGAATGAAAGAGGAAGAAAAAGAGAAAAAGAACAGGGAAATTATTAGGAAAAAGAAGAAAGGACAAGAATAAATAACATGAATATATTCAAGAAAAAGATGAGGCAATAATTCTAACCAATCTTGTACCATACCTGATTCATATTATACATTGAGTTCCTTTTTAATCCCCCCCCTTTTGGGAAAATCAAGACACAAGTCATAACCTAAGCTATAAGTAAATTTTCCCCAAGTGTTGGCATGGTAGGGGGTGTGGTGGGGGGGATTAATAAACTGAAGAGTGTAAGAAAAGGAAAGCTAAATCCCATCATTAGAGGCCAGGTTTCCCAGGACTGAACCGGTCTAAACTGCATACCTAGGTACAGAAAAGGGAGTGCCTCAATACAGCAAGCTCCTGTGGACCTCTCCTTAAGGTTAGATAAGAAAAATCTGAATATTTGTCTCTTGTATCCACTAGAAGTTTTGCACTTTTACACAGGAGCTTTATCACAATATAAATCCTTCATGTCATGGAAAGTAGAATTTTTCTGATGTTAAAAATATGCATATTTAGAAAGTCATATTAAAATGTGGCTTTCTTTGCTTCCCTTTGGGATCAGCATGCTAAACTTACCTTATCTGCTCTTAGACTCATGCCTCTTTTATTCTAGCCTCTGATGTTTGTGTTCTCCTCAGTTGAATCTGTTTTGGAGTTTTTTCTTGTTTTTAGCTCTTTATTCTGTGAGTGGCTTCAATGGATTGCCTATTTAGTTCCAATTTATAGCTTTGCTAATATGATGCCAAACTTCCATCTCTAAGGTAGAATAGTGGAGTATGTGATGGAGATTAAATAGACTGAGAAACTGGGAAGTTAGGGTACTTGAGGGAATATCAGTGAGTCTTTGCCCAAATCTCCTAGTCCTAGTCTTTTGCCTATTTTCCACAATCCTTGTTACCTATGACCTGGTATAAAAACACATACAAATTTTTTCTTTCATTCTTGTTTTAAATTGGATCTCATTTTCTATAAGTCTTTTATAAGAATTCTTGCAAAAATGTTACCGAAGAGTTTATTTTGTTAGGCTTTGAATAGTTTTTTTAACTTCTTAATTATTCTTATGCCAGAAGAGATCTAAAGACACTCAGTACTACATGATGAAATCACTGAATTTGTGATCACTATCCATAACAGAGATACAAATTCCTAAAGAAGCAGTCAAAGTTGGGTAAGATAGTAAACCAAGTAGCCTCTACCTCAGCAGATCAAATGACAGGGCTACAAAAAGTCTAGAGGGGAAAAGTTGATAAAAACCTGAAATATTGTGTTAATGACAAGCTGACAAATAAAACAATGGTAAGGTTTAATAACATAGAAACACAACTTGTACAGGAACCTAAGGATTACAAAAGGACTGGTATGTTATCAGCATTTCTTTTATCCAAAAGAGTTTAGAAAGAACAATATGGGAACTATAGACACAAAAGTCTCATTTCTCCTCTGGTGAAGCTAGTAGAATCCCTAATAAAAGATAAGATGTTTAAATTTGAAAATGAATATAACTTTTAGGGAGACAGTCTACTTTAGCCTATAAAACAAAATCATGTCTGACTTATAAGGAAAAATTTGTAGGAAAGAGAAGATCAACAAATTTAATTTAATTAAGTTTTGTTTTTGCAGTTGATGTTGCTTTTTAATCTATGTGCCAGTTAAGTGGTATAATGGATAGACTGCTGTATCTGGAGTCAGGAAGGCCTGAATGCAATACTTCAGATGTGGAACATCAGACCAATGTCCTGCTGTAGTTCAAAATGTCCAGTCATTGCTGGGCAACATGAAAAATCTCAACACAACACAACACAAAAACATTCTCTTCCACTAATCCCTTATGAAACATATACCTGTGTCTAGAGTACTGAGTGAAGTTCAGCTTAGTATATCTATGGAAACATATAATAGAGTTAAAGATGGTCTCTAGAGGGACAACTTGGTGAAATTCCTAGTGAGTGATGGAAATTCAAATTCCAACTCATCAAACATTAATTAATCACATATTAAAACATCATAAAAGATCTAGTTTAAAGATTCTAGTTTATTAATTCCCCCACTACACCCACAATCATTCTAACACTTGGAGAAAATTTACTATTCCCTCAGAAAGGGGGATTAAAAAGATACTCAAAGTACAATATGAATCAGGTGAGATATAAGATTGGCATCTAGAATTATTTTCTCATCTTTTTCTTGTTTATGTTCAAATTCTTTATTCTGGTCTTCTAATATTTTCCTTTTTTCTTTTTTCTCTTTATCTTCCTCTTCATTCTTCTTTCTTTTTTTTCTTTCTTCAGTGAGTTTAGTGTATTTTGTGGGGTTTTTCTCCTCCTGAAATCCTGTCTTCATTTCAGAATCTTCTTTTTTTTTCAGCTAATAGTATTTTATTTTTTTCTCATTACATGGAAAGATGGTTTTCAACATCTATTTTTTTAGATTTTTGCAAGGCAATGGGGTTAAGTGGCTTGCCCAAGGCCACACAGCTAGGTAATTATTAAGTGTATGAGGCCAGATTTGAACTCAGGTACTCTTGACTCCAGGGCCAGCACTCTATCCACTATGCCACCTAGTTGCCCCTCAACATTCATTTTTGCGAGATGAGTTCCAAATTTTTCTCCATCTCTCCCTCCCTTCCCCCCACTTCCCCAAGGTAGCAAGTAATCTGATATAGACTGTATATTTACAATTATGTTACACACATTTCCATATTAGCCATGCTGTAAAAGAAAGATCAGAACAAAAGGGGAAAGGGCCACAAGGGAAAAAAAAACAAATTTTAAAAAGTTAAAATAGTATGCTTTGGTCGACATTCAGACTTTGAATATGGATGCCATTTTCCATCACAAATCTTTTGGAATTGTCTTTGATCACTATATTGCTGAGAAGAACCAAGACTATCATAGTCATTCATCATACAATGTTGTTATTATTGTGTACCCTTGGTTCTGCTCACTTTATTCAGTATCAGTTCATGTAAGTCTTTCTTCCAGGGACTTTCAACAAATATATTGATATTCCCTCAAGTATCCCAACTTCCCAGTTTCTCAATTTATTTAATACCCATCACATACTCCTCTATTCCACCTTAGCTGCACAATAGAAATGGTCCTATAGTTGATCTTGCCATAAGTGAGATATCCCATTTCCATATTCCTGAACTCTGAAATGTCTTTATCTGAATTTTTGTCATTCTATTTTTCCTTTGTTTTCTGACCCTAACATTGTTTTTTCCCCTATATGAACCCCAGTCCTATCACCTCTTAGTTTTTTCCCAGACCATCATCCCTGCACTGTCTATGCTCTTCTCTAATTCCCTTCCTGAACCCTTGGTGAACACTATCCTCTACCTTGACTCCCTCATATTCTTATCCTCTTGCTGATTATTCCCTGCCAAGTTCCAAACTCAAATTACTCTCACCTCCTTCATCTGCTGCCTTCATTCTTAATCTTTTGCTGCTGACTTGAGTTAGAGAAAAATCTCAAAACTCTGCTGACTAACCAAACTTACATTACATAATCTTAACTGGGCCTTCACTATGGCAAGGTAATCTTTTTACACCTCCCTAAATGATTGATTCACTATCCCACTCAACAAAAAGGCTTTTTCAAGTCTTTTCATGCCTTCTCAAATTTCCCATGGCTCCCCATCTCTCCACCCTCTTAGCTGAAAAATCCTGTCTCATATTTCATAGAAAATCTTTTGAGGCCATTTTGCAAGAGCTCCCTCTTTTCTCTTCCTCATCTCACATTATGCAGATGCCTTCCTCCACCATCTCCTCCTTCATCTCCTGTCACATGAAAAGGTGATTTTTCTCCTTGCCAAAGCATACCCCTCTACATCCACATGTAATCCCCATCCATCCCATCTTCTCTAGCATATTATTCTTTCTATAATCTTCATTCTTTCACTATTCTTCATTCTCTCCTTATCTTATTGGTTGGTTCCCTAGTCCTCACAAACACATTAATGTCTCCCCCATCCTTAAAAAACTTTCATTTGACCTTTTCATCCATGTTACCTTTCATCCTAGATCTCCTTTCTTTTGAGGCTTTATTGTTCTCTCCTTGAGAAATCTGTCTACAATTTGTTCCTCTACTTTCATTCCTTTCACTTGCTTCTTAACTCTTTATATCCTAGTTTTAGACCTCATCATTCAACCAAAACTTCTCTCTCAAGAGTTGATAATAATCTCTTAGGTGCCAAATATAATGGCTTTTTCTCAGTCCTCATCCTTGACCCCTCTATAGTCTTTGACATTATTGATAACTCTCTACTCCTTGCCACTTTCTTATCTAGGTTTTCATGACACTGTTTTCTCTTGATTCTTCTTATTCCTTTCTAACCACTCCCTTTCAGTCTCCTTTGCTAAATCTCCATCCAAGTCTTGCTTGCTAACCTTGGGTGTCCTCCAAACTATATACAGGTCCCTCTTCTCTTATTTCACTCTATGCCTTCATTTGGTGATTTTTTTTTATCAACTCCTGTGAATTCGATTATCATCAGCAAATGATTTCCATATCTATTTGTCCAGTCTTATCTTTCATCATCATATGCTTATTGGAAATCTCAAACTGAATGTCCTATAGACATCTTAAAATAAAAATTATATACATATATATATATATATATATATAAACTCATTAATTTTTTTCCCAAAAAACTCCTGTTCTTCCAAAGTTCCCTATTACTGTCAGAGGTACCACCATCCTCCTACTCACCAAGCCTGAGAACCTTAGTGACATTCTCAACACCTCACTCTTTTTCCCAACTTCCCCCAGTATTCTGCTAGTTGCCAAGTCCTGTCAATTCTATCATTCCAGCATCTTTTGTATATGCTCCCTTCTCTCCTCTGATATAGTCACTACCCCATTCAGCTTCTCATCATCTCATACTTGTAATATTGCAATAACCTTCAGACTGATTTCCCTGCTTTCTCTCTTCCTACTAGAGTCTATCCTTCAATCTACTGCCAAATGATCTGATCATGTCATTTTCCTACTTAATAAACTCCACTGGCTCCCTATCACCTCCTGGATCAAATATAAAAAAATCCTCTGTTTGACTTTAAAACCTGATATAACCTAATCCTTTCCAGCATCTCACACTTCACTTCCACACATATACATCCCAAGCCAGTTACACTGGCTTTTACCTCCAGAACTGTGTTTTTTCACTAGCTGTCTCCCATGCCTAGAATGTTCTCCTTATATCATGTCTGCTTTTTGGTTTCCCTGACTTCCTTCACCACAGATAAAACTTTTCAATCTGCAAGCAGCTTTTGCCTGGTCCACCCCTATGAGATTGTCTCCTTTTAATTCTGTACACACATATTTATATGTACATAATTGTTTCTATATTTTCTCCTCCACTGGAATGTGAGCTCCTTGAGGTCAGAGGCAAATTTATCCTTTCTTTGCAAACTAAACAACACTATGCCAAATAACTAGTAAGTACTTAATAAATTATTATTGACTAACTACATGAGATCATGATGGATTTCTTCCCAGTTCTTTAATAGCAGAATTGAAGGGGGACCCTTATAGCTTAAGGGAAGCGACTATTTTCCTATTCAAAAAATTTTCATTTAGGAAGGATCAGAGGAAATGCCTTTTGAATATATGATTTTTAAATAGATAGAGGTTTCACTTATGGAGCTATGTATTTCAAGAAGTAATGTGATGTAAATCTACATAAATGCAAAAAGGGTCTGCAAAAATTCACAAAGTAATAGAAGGGAGTAGTCAGAATTTTTTTTTAAGTTTATTTAAGGCAATGGGATTAAGTGACTTGCCCAAGGTCAAACAGCTAGGCAATTATTAAGTATCTGAGATTGGATTTGAACTCACGTCCCCCTAGTCAGAGATTTTAAAATACATTTGAGGAGGAATGGAATGAAAGGAGAGAGAGAATAGAATAAATGGGAGAAATAGGATTGAAGGAATTATTGTTAGCAATAATAACTGTGAAAAAAATTTAAGTTTTTCTGATAAATTTCTCTGCCTAGTAATTGGCTAATAAAACAGAAAGAAAAATGACAAATGTTAGAGGAGATAAAGGGAAAATGAGACATTAACACAGTTAGAAGAGTTGTGAACTGATTCAATCATTCTGTAGAGCAGTTTGGAATTATGCCCAAATGACTATTAATTCCATGAATGTCCTTTGACTTAGCACGCCACAACTAAGTCTGTAATCCAAAAGAGATGAAAAACAAAAAGGAAAAGGACCTATATACACAAGGATACTTATGGTAGTTCTTTTCTGGTAGCAAGAAATTGGAAATTGAGGGGATTCCCATATATTGGGGAATGGCTAAACAAATCTTGATGTATGATTATGATGGAATGCTATTTTGCTATAAGAAATGATGAGCAGGATGCTCTCAGAAAAACCTGGAAAGACCTACATGAGCTAATGCAAAGTAAAATGTACTCTGTACATAGTAACTGCAAAAGTGTAGGATAATCAGCTGTCAATTGCTTAACTTTTCTCAGCAGTAAAATGAACCAAGCTAAGACTTATGATGAAGAGTGTTATCCATTTCCAGAGAAAGAAGTGACATTTATCAGAATACAAATTGAAGTAAATTTTTTTTAATTTTCTTTTTCTTGAGTTTTCTTCTTATGGGGAAGGGGAAATCTATGTTTTCTTTCACAACAGGACTATTATGAAACTGTTTTGCATGATTACACATTTATAACATTATCAGATTATTTGCTTTCTGAATTGGGGAGGGAGGGAGAGAATTTGGAATTAAAAATTCTTTTTATATATAACTGGGGAAAAGATACTAAATAAACTTTTTAAAAAAGAAGAAAATCACAAATGAATTATTAGAGGTTATATCATACAAAAAAATTCCACAATTTCATAGGCAGGGAAATTCCCAACCCTCTCCAATTCATCAAAGCAGATCTAAACGAGCTTATAACTTAGTAAATAAGTAAGACATTGGACAAATCATTGCCTTCTCTCTATCTATTTTCCCATCTTCAAAACAGGAACCAAGATAAAAAAAACCTCTTCCTACATACTAGTTGCACAACAAAGAAGAGTATTATAGGATAAAGAAACAATAGAAAGTGACCTTCAGGGCAAAAGAAACATTGAAAGGAAGAATGAAAACATTTGAAAGTCACATGCTGAGTAGAAAGGGATTTGCAGGAGCAATTTATGAATAGCGCAGAGAATTAGGAGAAAGTATAATGAAAAATTAAGACACTATAAGAGAATGATTGCTTTAGCGAAGAAAAAACACACATTTGTAATCTTTACAAATAGAATGTGTTATTGAATGATAGAAGAAAGGCAGTTTGTTATATAGAGTAAGAAGCAATAGATTTAGAGTCAAAGGTTTGTTGTTGTTAATGTTGTAATTGAGTTATGTCTGACTATTTGTGACTCCATTTATTGTTTTCTTGGCTACTAGACACTAGATTGACAGTTACCTTCTCTAGTTCATTTGACAGATGAGGAAACTGAAGTAAACAGGGTTATGTGTCTTACTCGGAGTCACAAAGCTAGTAAGTATTTTCAGTCAGATTTGAGCTCAATTTTCACATATGTAAAATGGAAGTAATTTATACCAATAAGAAAACTGAAGTCTTGGAGAGACTGACCTCTAAGATCCATTATAATGCTAAATCTACAAATCTTGATAATTCTTAAGTTGTGTCCTTAAACTTAGTCAAAAGTTTAATGAATTGTCTGAGGTCACAAAGCTTACAAATGACTGAGAAAGAATTTGACCTGGATCTCACTTACTGCTTGTTCATCACTCTTTGCACTAGATTAGGCTTCCTTCATAATGGGAAGTTAAAAAGAAAAATGAAAGGTTTTCTTGAGGGAAGACAACCCAACCTGCCCCAATGTTCCCCTGGTATTCCCTGTCAGAGGTGTTACTTTGTTGGTCTAGATGGACTAGACAGAGTTGTCCCTAGGAATGGATTTTAGATCTTCATGATTGTGGCAGATGAGTTTTGGGGAGTCTAGATTATGTTTGCTGATGCAAATACATAACTTGAGTCCTAGAGAGCTGTCATTAGAGAGTGGCACTTTAGAGTTGGAATAAGACTTTGCTAACAGAAAACTGTGACCACATAAGAGAGATGGACGGCTACTTGTTCCTCACAGAAATCACAAAATACAAGGGTAGTAAGAACAAGAGAGGTTATCAATTCCTGGGACCAATGAAACCAAGGCCAAGGGGGAAAGGAAGTGAATGATGGCATTCCATGATTGAATGGGACAGGAGAGTTCAGCTATTCTCCCTGAGCTCACTATGATATTATTGCATGAAATTTAGGTTGTCCTCCAGTACTTGTTCTTCAGCAATTAGCCAATATATTTTTAGGACTGTCAACTCATTTTCACATCAGCCCAAGTAAAAGGACAACCTGCTAGGAAAGGCTAGCTCATTATCTAGAAGTCACAATCACAAGACCTATTTCCAAATCAAGTAAAATCAAAGCTTTTGGAGTTCTTTGTTGCTTAAAACTGTCAGAGCTTGTTTATTTACTTCCCATGGTCCTTTCCCCTTGATATGGCTAATCAATTCTTCCAACTCCCTGATCTACCCAATATGTTTTCAGTAGCAAAGTCTCATCAGCTCAATCTCTGAAACATCTCTCTTATACATTCCTCTTTCTTATCCATTCCTCTAGTATCTACTATCTTAGTTCAGGACCTCATTCCTTTTTCTTCGGAATTATTACAGTTGTCTCTAATTCATAACCTCCCCTCTAGTCTCTCCTCTTCCTAATCTATCTTCTACATAGCTATAAAAATGATATTCCTAGGGGTGGCTAGGTGGCGTAGTAGATAAAGCACCAGCCCTGGAGTCAGGAGTACCTGGGTTCAAACCCGGTCTCAGATATTTAATAATTACCTAGCTGTGTGGCCTTGGGCAAGCCACTTAACCCTGTTTGCCTTGCAAAAACTTAAAAAAAAATGATATTCCAAAAAAAAAAACCAACCAACCTATATGTGATCATATTACTCCTACCTTCACTCAATAATCTTCAATGATTCAATGATATCTTTAGGATAAAATACAAAATCATCAGCCTGGACTTTAAAGCCTTCCACAATTTGGTCCCTCCCTACCTTTCCAGATCTGTTTCATATTATATTCTTTCATGAGTTCTATTCTATTCAAACTGACCAATTTTGTGCAACAGCTCATCTCTAGTCCCCAGGTCTTTACACCCAGATGGGACTGGTCCCTCCTCAGTTCCTCCTTTTAAACTCCTTAACACAATTTGGGTGTCATTGCAAATGTGGATACCTTTCCTGATATTTTTCAGTATCACTATTCATGTGCTTTCTCATTCTTGAAATTAGTTTGATGCTACTTTGTATGATTTGTTTATTTGTGTATAGATTATATCCCACCTATAGACTATAAGCTTCTTTAGGGCAAGCAGACATTGTTTGCCAGATTTACTGACATACTGTTAAGCAAAATAGCTCCAAACTATCACTTTAATTTCCTCCTCATTGATGGTAAATTCACCAGGGACTATTTGTATTGTATCTCTAGCACCCAGCACATATTAGGACTTAATAATAATTTAATGAATTGAATTGAATCCAGATGTGACAATAACTAAGCACAGACTTGTCTTTTGCTCCAATTGGTCACATGTGTGTCATGACACTGTTTACAGGCTGCTAGCTTTACAACCATAGACATCTTTCACCAGCAAGCAGAAACATGCTCGTTTGTATATTAATTGCTACTTGGAGAAGATTCTCATATTTGACAGTTCTGTATTATGACTTTAGGAATCATTACCTATGATGGAAAGAGTAAGATGTGGACTGGAAGTAGAAGGATGGTTCTGATCGCTCTTTCTCCCTGTCTTTTCCTAGACAAAGCCTGGGAAATAAGAAGCCAATATTTGGCTCATATTCTATGACCCAGAAGACCCTGTTCTCTTCCTTAATGATGTTTGAAGAGTCCCTCAAGGTGCTGTGTATCCCCAAATAGCCTGTCTGCCTGTGATTTGGAAACCCCACTGAGGCTCCTTACCTCTTCAGTCCTTTGTTAGGCATCCAAATCCCTCCAGGCAGCTGCCAAAGATGAGAGCACCCTGGCAACGCCCTAGTTTGTGCACTGTTTAATAGACACTAATACCCCAGCCAGGGCACTCTGGGTAGATCTCATAATTTTACAGACAAGTTTCAACAATCACATAAATAGATCAGAGTATTTTCCCAAACAATACCTTTGTGGCAGAAAACAGTCAAGGAATGGGATAGGGTGACTATGAGGTGGGTGGACTCAACAGAAGAGGTGGGAAATTGCAAGGATTCCTGGGTGTTTCTTGATTTGAGTTCTTTATAATTTTTCTAAAGGAGTTTTGTAAGAAGTTGGAGACAGGATTGCAAGGATACATTCTTTCTTTTTTATTCTTCATGCCCACCTCTAATCTGAGGTGATGTAAAAATCAGTGAATTGAGATAATTGACTCCCAGATTCAAACTCCACACTGAGAGAGCACCATCAGGAGTCTGAAAATTGGGATTCTGTCTGCTAACTAATCAATAAGCATTTATTAAATGCTGACTATCTTCCAGGCATCCTGTTAATTTCTGAGGTTACAAAGAGAAAAAAGAAAAAGAAGCTGATCTTGCTCTGAAAGTGTTTCTACTCTATCATGGGAAGAAACATGTCAGGATAAATATAAAGTAAAGGGGTGGCTAGGTGGCACAGTGGATAGAACACCATCCCTGGAGTCAGGAGTACCCCGAGTTCAAATCTGGCCTCAGACACTTAATAATTGCCTAGCTGTGTGGCCTTGGGCAAGCCACTTAACTCCATTTGACTTGCAAAAAAAAAACCCTAAAACAAAACAAATAAATATAAAGTAAAGACAAAATAACTAAAAACACAGTAGTAGATGAGGGGAAGTGCTAGAAATTGAAGGAGAAGAATAGCTCAGGAGATGCTTCATGGAGAAAGTAGTGCTGAAGCTACATTTTAGAGGATGTAAGGAATTCTCTGAGGCAGAGATAAGGAAAGAATGCTCTTGAGGTCTGGAGGAAAGCCAGTGCAATGACTTGGACACAAAAGATGCAGTTTTGCATAGAGAACTGAAAGAAAACCAATTCATATAGATACTGTGGAAGATGGGATGAAGAGTAATAAATGATCAGAAAAAAAATTGATTGTGGCCAAATGGCAAAAGACTTTAAAACCATAACAAAAAAATCCTCTTTTTTTTTTTTAGTTTTTGCAAGGCAATGGGGTTAAGTGGCTTGCCCAAGGCCACACAGCTAGGTAATTATTAAGTGTCTGAGGCCAGATTTGAACTCGGGGTACTCCTGACTCCAGGGCCAGTGCTCTATCCACTGCACCACCTAGCTGCCCCCCAAATCCTCTATATTTAATCAGAGAGTCACAATGTTTGTTGAGTAGGAGAGTGACATGATAAGAACTCATCTTAAGGAAAATGAATATGGTGACTATATGAAGAATAGATTTGAGTAGGTAGTAACTTGAAACAGGGTGGTGAACTACAAAGTTATTGCAATAGTCACTACTACAATGGTGATTAAGACGTGACCCTAGATTCTGGTTGTGTAAGTGGTTGGAAAGGAGAGATGTAACAGATATTGTAGACATAGAATTGCAAGATTTGGCAATTGAAACAGGGTGGTGAACTACAAGGTTATTGCAATAGTCACTACTACAATGGTGATTAAGACCCTAGATTCTGGTTGTGTGAGTGGTTGGAAAGGAGAGATGTAATAGATATTGTAGATGTAGAGTTGCAAGATTTGGCAATAGATTGGATATATAGGTCAAGGAAGAATGAGAAACTGAGGATGACACCAAGGTTGTAGAACCTCAATAGAAATATAAAATTTCAGAAGAGGTTATGGGATCAGGGAGTTGATATGGCTATAGGACACCCAGTTTAAAATTTCCAATATTAGATAAGTTAATAAATAAGTTAACAAACATTTGGAGAAAACTTAATGGAACAGAAAGGAATATGCCTCTTTCTTAGCAACACATGGTCCCTGATAATGAAGTGTATCCTTTATTCTCAAAGAAAATCATGACATCAGAGAGGTGATGCCATGACATGCAACTAAATTGGATTTGAGTGAATAGGTGCTATGCTAAGTCACCAGTCTCATTTTCCCTTTCAGAGCCATCTGGGTCCTGTGGTCAAATAAGAATCAGAATGACTGGAGATAGTGCTGTATGTGAGGCAATCAGGGTTAAGTGACTTGTCCAAGGTCCTGTAACTAATGAGTATCATGTGACTGAGATCAGATTTGAACTCAGGTCTTCCTGACTCCAGGGCTGGAGCTCTATCTACTGTACCACCTAGGTCCCCAGAGCAACTACACCAAAACTGACCATATATTATGGAAAAAAATACCTCAAAATCAAATGTAGAAAGGCAGAAATAATAAATGTATTTTTGGATCATAATGCAATAAAAATTACACTCAATATATAGATTAAAAATTAATTGGAGAGGCAGCTAGGTGGTTCAGCGAATAGAGCACAAGCCCTGAAGTCAGGAGTACTTGAGTTCAAATCTCATTTCAGACACTTAATAATTACTTAGTTGTGTGGCCTTGGGCAAGTCACTTAACCCCATTGCCTTGAAAAATTTTAAAAAAAATTGAGCCTTAAAAAACCTTTTTTGAGTTAATAAATAAATCTAGGAGTTAGTTTTATGAAAAGATATGATATGATATTTTATGGTAAGATAGTTAAGTCATTGGTTAATTTAATTTTTTTTTAATTTTAAAAGGAGAACCAAATATCCAGCATTGAAAATGAAAAGAGTGAAATCACCCTCAAATAAACAATCATTAGGAAATATTTTGACTAATTATATGCCAATAAATCCTGACAATATGAGCAAAATCAATGAAAATTTATGAAAATATAAATTACCAATTAACAGTAGAGGAAATAGAATGCCTAAACAAGTGCATCATAGAAAAAGAAATTAAACAAACCATTAATGAACTCCCTAAGAAACTCCTCCCACCCACCCAGGATCAGTTGGGTTCATACCTGAATTCTACCAAACATTTAAAGAACAATTAATTCCAATTTTATATAAACTATTTGTGGAAAATAGGTGAAGAAGGAGCCTACCAAACCCTTTTTATGATAAAAATATGGTGCTGATACCTAAACTAGGAGGACCTAAAACTGGAAGAAAATGATAGATCAATTTCCATAATATTGATGCAAAGATTTTGCAGAAAATACTAAAAAGATGATTTCAGCAATATATCACTAGGATTAAACACTACAACTTGAAGGGATTTGTACCAGGAGAGCAGTATTGGTTTAATATTGGGAAAATTATCAACATAATTGACCACATCAATAACAAGACCAACAGAAATCATATAATTTTCTCAATAGGTGCTAAAATTTTTGTTTGGCAAAATACAGCAATCATTCCTACTAAAAACAATAGCAAATATAGAAATAAAGTGAACATCCCTTAAAACAATAAGCAATATCTATCTAAAAACTATCAGCAGGCATTCTTTGTAATAGGAATAAACTAGAAGTCAACCCAGAAAGATCAGAGGTGAAAGAAGGATTCTTATTATCACCATTACTATTCAATATATAGTCCTAGAAATGTTAGCTATAGCAATAAGAAAAGAAAAAGAAATCAAACAAACTAGAATAGTCAAAGAGGAACCAAAATTGTCACTCTATGTAGATGACATGGTGATATACTTAGAGAATCCTAGAGAAGCAACTAAAGAATTACCTGGAAATAATTACAATTTTAGCAAAGTTGCAGAATATAAGATAAGCCCACATAAATCATTAGCATTTTTTCTATAACCAAAAAAAGCCCAGTAAGAAAATATATATAGAGAGAAATTCCATTTAAAATAGCTATAAGCAATATAAACAGGAACTATATAAAATACAATTACAAAACGATTTTCACACAAATAAAGTCAGTTCTAAACAATCAAAAAAATGCCAATTGCTCATAAAAAGGCCAAACTAATGTAACAAAATTGCAATTCTGCCTAAACTAAATTACTTATTCAGTGCCATGCCAATCAAACCACCAAAAAAATTAATAGGGTTAGCAAAAAAAACAACAAAATTCTTGAAAAACAAATGGTCAAAAATATAAAGGGAATTAATGGGGGAAAAACAAAAGAAGGTGGTTTAGCAATACTTGTTCTGAAACTATAGTAAAAAAAGCAGAAATCATCAAAATTAGCTGATACTGGATAAGAAATAGCATGGTGGATCAGTAGAATAGATTAGGTACACAGGTCCACGACTATGATCATCTACTGTTTGTTAAAGCCAAATACTCCTGCCTCTGGGATAAAAATTCACTATTTGACAAAAAACTACTGAGAAACCTGAAAAAACAATAGGACACTGGCTAGATATAGATCCACTTCTCATACAGTATACCAAGATAAAGTCAAAAGGCGTGTCTGATTTAGACATAAAAAGTGACATCGAAGCAAATTAGAAGAGTGAGGAATAGTCTATCAGATCTGTGGGGAAGGGAAGACTTCATGACAAAATAAGAGAAAGCAAACAATATAAAATGTAAAACATAATTTCGATTATATTAAAATAAAAAAAAACTTTTGAACAAACAAAACCAATGCAACCAAGGTTAGAAGGAAAGCAGAAAACTTTACAGCAAGTGTCTTGGATAAAGGCCTCATTTCTCAGATGTAAAGAGAATTAGCCCAAGTCGAATTTGTAAGAATACAAACCATTCCCCAGTTGATAAATGCTCAAAGGCTATAAACAGGCAGTTTTCAGATAAAAAAAAATCAAAGTTATCTATAGGCATTTGAAGAAGTGATCTAACTCATTTTTATTAGATAAATGCAAATTAAAATAACTCTGAGATACTACCTCCCACCTATCAAACTGATTAATATCACATACAAAAAAGCAAAAAGAATACATGTTGGAGGGGCTACGGGGCCATATTAATGTGCTATTGGTGGAACTGTGAACTGATCCACCCATTCTGGAGAGTAATTCAAAACTATCGCCAAACAGTGCATACCTTTTGATCCAACAATGCCACTACTAGGTGTATATTCCAAAGATTTCATTAAAAGAGAGAAAGGACCTACATGTAAAAAATATTTATAGTAGCCCTTTTCATGAAGCAAAATACTGAAAATTGAGGAAATGTTCATCAATTGAGAAATGTCTGGACAAGCTGTGGTATATGAATATAATGGAATACTACTATGCAATAAGAAATGATGAACAGGCAAATTCTTTTTTTAGGTTTTTTTTTTGCAAGGCAAATGGGGTTAAGTGGCTTGCCCAAGGCCACACAGCCAGGTAATTATTAAGTGTCTGAGACTGGATTTGAACCCAGGTACTCCTGACTCCAAGGCCGGTGCTCTATCCACTACGCCACCTAGCCACCCCTGAACAGGCAAATTTTAAAAAAACCTTTGAAAACTTAGATACGCTGATGCCAATGAAATGTACTGGACCAGGAAAATGATGCACACAGTATCAGCACCATTATGTGATGAGCAACTATCCAACTCTTCTCAGCAAAACAATGATCCAAAACAAGTTCTAAGAATTCAGGAAGGAAAATGTCATTCACATTCAGATAAAGCACTGGTTAACTCAGAATGAAGATCAAAGGATATTTTTCATTTACTATACTCTTTTTCCATATAGTTTTTCAATTTCAGAAAAGTTTCATTTATTTTGAGTTTTACAATTTTTCCCTTTTGAAGTTTA
This sequence comes from Macrotis lagotis, assembly GCF_037893015.1. Classification (NCBI taxonomy): domain Eukaryota; kingdom Metazoa; phylum Chordata; class Mammalia; order Peramelemorphia; family Peramelidae; genus Macrotis; species Macrotis lagotis. The sequence goes on from NC_133660.1 coordinate 242,567,606, forward strand.
TTTTTTCATAACTATAACTAATATAGAAATATGTTTTACATGATAGTGTATATATAACCTCTATCAAATTGCCTACTATTTGCAGAAAAGGGGAGGGGAAGAAAGGAGGAAAAAAAAATTGAAACTCAAAATCCTGTAAAAATGAATGCTAAAAATTGTCTTGACAAGTAAGTAGAAAAAATAAAAAAGAATATATATATAATATATAATATATAATATATAATATATATAAATAAATATAAAAAATTAAGAGTATAATGCTTTCAGAAAAACCTGAGAAAATGAATTCATGTAAAGTGAAATAAACAGAACCAGAAGAACATTATATATAGTAAAGCAATATTGCAAAATTGATCAACTGTGAATTACACAGCTATTCTCAGCAATACAATTTTGCTAAATAATTCCAAATGACATATGATGAAAAATGTTATTCACCTCCAGAGAAAGAATCCAATGATATCTGAATGCAGATTGAAACATACTTTTTTTTTAACTTCTTTTTATTACTCTTGGATTTTTTTGGTCTGAATTTTCTTTTGCAACATGCCAATATGAAAATGCTTTGCATGACTGCACATGTATAACCTATAACCAATTGCTTGCCCCCTCAAGGAGGTGGGAGGGAAAGGAGGGAGAGAGAATTAGGAACTCAGAAAAAATTTTAATGTTAAAAATTGTTGTTTATATGTAATGAAAAAAATAAAATATGTAAATGTAAAAAATTTTTAGATGCCCCTAAACACCATGTACCACAGAACAACAAAACCAAAAATATATAATTAAGTGAATAAAAATTTTTTAAAAAGAAGGAATTTTCACAATAAAAGTGAACTTTAGGGGCAGCTAGGTGGCACAGTGGATAGAGCACTGGCCTTGGAGTCAGGAGTCCCTGAGTTCAAATCCGGCCTCAGACACTTAATAATTACCTAGCCGTGTGGCCTTGGGCAAGCCACTTAACCCCCTTGCCTTGCAAAAAAAAAAAAAAAGTGAACTTTGAAGCTAGATGCCATCAATATTGTGCAATAGAAAGGAGTCTGAATTTGAGCTTAGGACATTTCCTGAAATAGCAGTATATCAGATGGTGTCTTGTCTTTCAGTTGTCTTTAGTTTTACAATTTTTACATCCCTAAGTAACTCACTAGTGGGGCCAATGTCCCAAGGAAGAAATCTTTGTATGAGGGTCTACTCACTAAGGACATCTGTAGTCAAAGACTATTAAGATGCCTCTGCTGAAATTAGAGCACATCTGAGAATATCTAGTAGTAACCCCGAGGAGGATGTATTCATTAAAGAACCTGACATTAAAGATTCCTGACTTGAGAATCCTGGACCATACCTATCATTCAATTCCCAGCATCTCAGAGTTGGAAGGAACCTCAGAGATCATCTAGTACCCACTGCTGAGCAAGAAACACTTCTGCAACATTTCTGACAAATAGGCATAACTATCAGGAAATTTTTCTGGCCACCAACTCTAAATTTTTCTCTTTTTTCAAGACCCACCCAGGGTTCCTGGTTCTTCCCTCTGGGATTAAAAAGAAGTCTAATTTCTCCTGAAGTGACAACTCTTCTCATACTGATAGGTAATGATGCCTATGATTCATATACTGCATTAAAGTTTGCCAAGTAGTTTACTATGTTATCACAGCTGTAGGTGCTATTATTATCATTGCCTTTTTAGAGAGGACAAAACAGTAGCTTAAAGAAATTAATTCACTTTTCCAGGATCACACAGACCTTAAGTGTCTGAGATTGGATTTAAATTCAGGCCTTCCTGACTCCAAGTCCATCTAGTAGCCTCTAAACTCTTACAGACAGTTATCATGTTCCCCCTAAGTCTTCTCTTTTTCATTCTCCCCTTCTTCAAATGATCCTCATGTGGCATAAACGTAAGGTGCTTCATCACTCTAGTTATTCTTCTCTAGACATTCTAGCTTATTAATGTCCTACCTAAAAAAATGTCAAGAATTGAACACATTATTTCAGATATGGTCTGATCAGGGACAACTGATAGAGTACTTCATACAAGCTATATTTCTCTTTGTAAGACCTAAGATTGCATCAATTTGAAGAGGCTGCCATATCATCTTGATGACTCGTATGGAATTTGTGACTTGTTAAAGTTTCAAAAAACTGTTATCTAGCCATGCCTCTCTCATCTTGTACTTGTAAAATTGATTTAAAAAAAAAACAATCACAAGGGGTGGCTAGGTGGTGCAGTAGACTGAGCACCGACCTTGGAGTCAGGGTGACCTGAATTCAAATCCGGCCTCAGACACTTAATAATTACCTAGCTGTGTGGCTTTGGGCAAGCCACTTAACCCCATTGCCTAGCAAAAAAACAAACAAAAAAAGATCAATCACAAGACTTCACATTTGCCAGTATTAAATTTCTCTTTAAGTTAGCTCAGCTTTCTAAATAATCAGTCTTTTTTGTATTTTGATTCTGTGTTTCATCTACAAATTTGATAAGCATATGCCATTTTAATTCATTTATGTCTTCATCTAATTCAATGATTTTAAAAATTATTAAAGGTCATGGTCAAACACCTGAGGCACTCCAATAGAGATCTTCCAAGTTGATAAACTAAATCCTCATTGAATCCAGCATTTCACTAGTTCATTATCTCCCCAGAAGAATTCTCATCTATCCCTCATCTTTTCCCCCCATCCACAAAATAGAAATGAAAGTCTTTTTTTCCCCAGTAGGGAAGGAATGGACAAAAATAAAGGAAAATGATTTTTTTAAGTCAATGACCCAAAGAGCTTGGTGGTTCATTAGACATGACTGCTGTGTGATGATCTACCCAAGTGATGGAAGTGGGGAGCTCTCACAACCTGAATGTTTCCCTGCCATTTTTGGATAGTTTTGATGAAGTGAGTTCATCTTGTTCCTAGAGCTTCAGTTTTTACCTCATTCTTTTTATCTGAACTCAGCTCCAATTGACTAGTACTGTTCTATCCAGTCCGGCAGACATTTCATAGGTGTGAAAAGTATGTATACCTGTCAGACACTTAGCCAAGGAGACGTTCCCCCTTAGCTGAGCCCGAGAAACCTCTGGATCGAAATGATCTAGAACTGCCTACTTCCAACTGATACCACATGTCCTAGAATTTCATCTGGACTAGGGGAATAGAGAGCAAAAGAGAAAAAGAAAGAGGAAATTTGATATAGAATCTAATTTTCAGTGACCTTCCTCCTCCCCTTGATTCCTGAGATCTCCTCAATTCTATTTTAATTTAGTGTACTCTCAGATTCCCAGTGGTCATGGGAACTTCTAAAACCAGTCCCTTAGGAATGGAAAGGATTTCCTGTTAGTGTGTACTGGTAAGTGAAGGGTTTCTTTGTAAAGCATGCTAGAAGGAGTACAATGGAAGTGCCTTAGAATATCAGTTAGTGGCCCCAATCCATCTAATCTAGGACAATTCACTCAACCTGCCAAAGTTTTATTTTTATCATTTGCAAAATTGGAAGATAGCATGTGATATTCAGAGGGCTATTGTCATGATTAAATAGATTTGGAAATGCCTCCCAAACTACTACCAAAAAGGTAAGAGAGGGTGATTCCCAAAGAAAGAGAGAAAGCATAGGAACTTGGAGTCAGGTATCAATCAATCAACATTGTATTTGTTAAATTCTGGTTGTGGACCAGGCTCTGTACTAGACACTGGGAATACAATGATGAAAATGAAAGAGTTCCTTACTTAATATATTCTACCACTTTTACCATTTGCCCTAGTCAAGTCACTTGGCTCTCAGCCTCAGTTTCCTCATCTGTAAAATGAAGATAGCTCCCACTTTCCAGGGATGCTATCAGAACTAAATAAAACCATGTGTATAAAAGCACTCTGCAAGTTTTAAAGTGGCTATGTAAATGGGAACTATTATCATCATTATCACTACTATCATTATTTATCATAGTCATAATTGCTTAGGTTAAAAGAATAAAGTAAAATAAAAAATTGCTTAGGTTATCTCAAGGAACATGTTGTCCCTACCTTTCTTGTAAGTTTTTTTTTTTGAACAAAAAGACTACATAAGAGAACCTCTAGCTTAGAGGTTCCTTTATTTGCTGTTCTCATCTGCTATCACCAGCAGTGGATTAAAGGGATTTTTCTTTTCTACCCTAGCTTTCAGAAGAAAGCTCCTGAATTCTCCTCACCTCTTTCTTTCCCTTGCATTCTTAGGGACATTCCTACTTGGCTTCCTTCTCCATCTCTCCAGCTGTCCTCTGCCCCAGCTTGTCTGCTATCCTGTTCTGTTCCCTATCAATCTCTTCATTACAAATATTAACCATAGAATCCTTGAATCTCAGAATCAGGAGAGAGAGCAGAATCTATTTAGTTCAACCCATACTCTATATAATTTCTCCTCTCTATAGCTCCAACAAGTAGTCAGTCACCCAGCTTCTACATGAAGACTTCTAATGATGGGGGATCTCATTCTAATTTTTGAAAGTTCTATTTGAATATTTCCTTATATTGAGCCAAAATCTGCCTCAGTAACTTCCACCCATTAGTCCTAGAAGTGCCAAGCAAAACAAGTCCAATTCCTCTTTTACATGAGAATCTTTCAAATATTTTGAGAACACTATCATTTTCCCAATTAAATATTTTCTTGCCCAGGTTAAACATTCCCAGTTCTTTCAAACCATTCTCACTTGCCATGGTTTCAAGTCCAATCATCACCTTGCACCATTGCTCTCTACAAACTCTATCCCTTCAACAGACATCAGTTTGTCAATACTTAAAAATAAACACATTCCAGTTGTGGGTTGACAAAAAAAATAGCAGCACAACAATCTCTTTCCTTGCTCTGGCCACTATAGCTCTGCATGTAGCCTAAGCACACAACTATCTTTAGGATTACAACAGGGTAAGTCACACTGTTGACTTACATTGACATTCACTAAATTATCCCATTTTTATTAGCATGAATTATTGACACTATTCACATTCTCATTTATGCTCATTTTTAGAACTATATGTGGGAATTTTAACTTTATTATCAGTCTGTCTGCAACATCTCCATGAATCTCAGTTCCGTCATCTCATGTGGATTTTATCTTGTCCAGATTTATCATAAACAATTTGATAGCTCCCACTCCACTTTCTAGAGCACACCACTTCTATTTTCTTTGGGAAAAATAATCCTAGTAAAGGATCAAGAACAAAATACTGACTTCGTAGGGGAGAGGAGAAACTTCACTGAGAATCTCAGTCTATGTTGATGTCCAATTCACTAAGCATCATCTTCAGTTCATTTTTCATCAATTCTGAATGTACCAAATGGTATTTTGATTCAGCCCACTCCTTTATATCCTATCCATAAGAATATCAGGAAAGACTTTGTAAAATGCTTTGTTTCCATCTAGATATAGAGTGTTCATTGAATTTTCCTGATCTACTTTTCGGAAACCCTATCAAAAAGAAGCAAGTTTAGTTTGCCATAACTTATTCTTAAAGAGCTTTTATTCTCTACTTAGGTCCTTTTCACCTATCCCTTTAATGTTCCAGTCTAAGATTTTATTGTGAATTAGCCTAGTTCATTATCCTGTAGCTGAAAGTATGTATCTCCTTTTCCTTCCTTTGAAAATCTTGCTAACATTTGCCCATCCCCAGACCTAAGGCACCATTTAGATTGTATGTGATTTAAAAAAAACTATGGACAGCGTCTTAGCAATCAAATTCACAATTTTTTCAGCTCTTCTAGAATTATAGTTCATCCAGATATGCTCTTATTGAGGATGGCTAGATCATTTCTTAGCATCTCATTTATCTTGGGTGTCACTTCTTTTATTCTAACTTTTTCACTAACCATTATCTTATATATACACAAGATTTGTCCATAGCAAAAATTGACATAGTATTCATGAGAGTTATTCATTACGTAACTTTTTCCATTATTTTTGTTAATCCCCAGCATTCCCTTATAGAATGATCTCACCAACTCTGAGCCAGTAATTTTGAATACCTTTTGAATAGAATAGGCATAGAAATTATTTAAAGATTTGACTTAATGTTCTTTAGAATGACTAGTTTTGCTTGTCACAGTTTAGTAGTGTCCAACATGTAGTAAGCTTTCAATAAATTCTTTCTGATTTGAGTGGGAGGGTAGTATTATATGCTGTGACTGCTGGTATATATCAAAGCAACAGAAAAGTTGTTGTCTTTGATAAGAGACCTTACTTTGTGCTGAAGGGAGGAGGGAATAGAGGAAACCAAGTTGTCAAATCGAAGAAAACAAATGAAACTAAATATGAGAGTTCAAGTAGGGTCAAATATAGCATGGTACTGAGTGGCATTGAGGAAGCTAAAGAAAGTAAAAGAAAATTAGAACACAAAGTAGACTGTATCAAGAAGTTTCTAGAGTTGATCACTAAGAGGCAAGTTATCCAGCAATGACTTAAAGCTACTAGCTAACATGATGATCATGACAATCCTAACATCTTAAAGGAACCATACCCCAGTTATCAGGATCCCAATATCTTTCTGTATTTCATTTACCCCCAAATACAATTCCTCTGCAACTGATGGTGTTTGTCCTTCTTTTTTTTAGGTTTTTGGAAGGCAAACGGGGCTAAGTGGTTCACCCAAGGCCACACAGCTAGGTAATTATTAAGTGTCTGAGGCTGGATTTGAACTCAGGTCCTCCTGACTCCAGGGCCGGTGCTTTATCCACTGCCCCACCTAGCCGCCCCTGTCCTTCATTTTTAAAGAAGACTATGACATCAGGGAAGTGATGCTATGACAGGTAAATGAATTGGAATTGAGTGAAGAGTGTGCTGTGCTTCATTAGCTTCACTTTTCCCTCTAGAACCATATGGTTCCAGAGGCTAGATATAAATCAGATGACCCTGGATGTGAGGCAATCAGAGTTAAGTGACTTGCCCAGCTAGTGTCTGAGGCCAGATTTAAACTTGGACCCTGGTGGACTGGTTCTATCCACTGCACCACCTAACTGCAACTGACATTAATTCAGTTCATAGCAAAGAGTTGATCAACCATATCTTTCTTTTTAAAAAAAATCCACGAAAGATGTTTGATTTTTCCCCTGGGAAAGCTAAACAGCTTTTCTAAAAATGTTGAAAAAAATCCTGGTTTCTTAGTCTAGACTCTAAATGCAGGAGATGTCAAAGATTTTGTAATCTCAGAATCAAAAATCTGAAGTTAAGAGGAACTTCAAAAGTCATCTAGTCTAATCCCCTTATTTTGCATGAGGAAAGGGAAGCTGAGGAAGCTTAAGTAATTCAGCCAAAGTCACACAGTCAATATGAGACACAGATGCTGGATTCAGAGCCAATGCTCTTTCTACTGTCGATTTCAGTTGGGGAGCAGGTGTGCCCAAATAGGGCAGTGCTTCCAAATAACTCTCCTCCTCATGCTCTATGGTCTCATTTTCAAGTCTCTTCTTTAGGAGAAAAACTTCAATTTTACATTCAAAAAGCTGGACAAGAGCTTTCATATGGCCTCCTCTCTGATAGGAGAATTCAAGAACTCTGCCATCCCTCTGGGGATCAGACACCAACTATTTAAATATCAAGTTTAACAATCAAGTCTAATCAACTCAAAACCTGAAATAATCTCCAACTGGATAGACAATGCTTCCTGAACTTTTATTACTAGGGTTCTGCCTGGAGCGATCTCTCTGTCATAGGTCTTTCAGTGTATTCCAGGATTCATCCGATATGGACACATGATCCCAAGTAACACCCATCAGGGGACAGGCATTATAACGAGTACACAATTGTTGGACAGGTGAAAAAATGGGGCATTCTTGTAGAGGAAAACTGATTACAGTATTTTAGCTCCCCTGCCCATCTGTCTGCATTTAAGGACAAGAATATTCTGACATATGGTCTCTAGCTGGGGAGGAGGGAAGGGTTTACAAAACAGACTAATGAATCCTTGCTGCAGTCTAGCTTTGTTGACCAGCACAATGCAAGTCTGTGATGGGGATTATTCTTAAATTGCTTTTTTAAAAAAAATTCACCAGGAGTCAAGGTCTTTGAATTTTGGTCCAGTTCTACTGCTGATTCATTATCCTCCCTCCATGACTGTCTGACAAGACTTCCTTCCTTAAACCAGAAGCCAGGGATAATGACATGCAATTGCCTTGCAGCCATGTGGCAAATATTAATTAATGTTTATACAAGGATTAGAGATTTACAGACAAAAAGGTAGTGTTCTAGGCTAGGGTAAGGAATTATTACTTTATTATCGCAATTTCCATGATGAACCAGATTTGGAATAAAGTTGAGCATGGTATAGTGAGAGGGGCACTGGCCTTGGAATCAGGAAGATCCAAGTTCAAGGTTCACTTGCTATGTGAGCCTGTATAAGTTATCTAATCATTTTGTGTCAATTTTCTTATTTGTAAAATGAGAATCTGGGCTCAGTGGTCTCCAAGGTTCCCTCTAATGGTGGATGTCCTGGTATGATAGAGAGAGTCAAATCAGGAAGCCTGGATTTTCTTCCCAACTTTACCACCTATTAGAAATATGATACTAAAGACCTAGAGGAAATTACTTAACCACTTGGACCCAATAACTTCCCCCAAATTGGAATACCATAGGGATAATGTTATCTATCATATATATATATATATATATATATATGTATATATATACATATATCTCACTGCATCATAGTAAAAATTAAACAAGGTAATGAATGTGGAAATGCTTTGAAAACTATGAAGTACAATAATAATCCCTTAAGGGATTATAATAGTTATTACTTAAAATCTTAATGCCAAATAAACTTCCTTTTTTTTTCCTCTTCCGGAAACAAATTAAGGAAAGTGTAATTAGCCTTAAGAGAAACAGGATAATCTCTTGGTAACATGGTGGTTTCAACAGTATGACATTACTGATTGTATAGTTTGCTATTGCCAGAATGGGCTCTTGGAAAGAAGGCAGTTCAGGAACTTTCTGATCCCATTAATCACTCGACTTTCTCGGATAAAATTCCTATTTCAAAGACATATATGGAACTGATTCAAATCTACAAGAAGAATAAGAGCCATTCCCCAACTGATATGAAAAGGATCTGAACAGGCAGTTTTCTAAAGAAGAAACCTCAGCAGTTAATAGCCATACATAAAAATGCTCCAAATCAGTGCTACCTGTATTTCACACAAAATGTTTTATATGCAGCTTAGGGGTATTCTAGATAGGTAGAGAGAATGATTACTTGCTAAAAAAAAAAAAGTAATGAAGCATCCACTTCACACTCATCAGATTGGCAAGCATTATACATTAACACACTGATGGTGGAGTTATGCATTGGAAAGCAATTTGGAGTTATACCCAAAAGTCACTAAACTGTACTTACTTTTTAACCAATAAAGAGGAAATGGATTCCAAAGAAAGAGGAAATGGATTCATATGTACAAAAATATTTACAGTAGTTCTTTCTGTGATGGCAAAGAAATGAAAATCAAGGGGGTGGCCATCATTTGGGGAAATGGCTGAATAAATTGCGGTACATGAATGGAGTGGATTATTAGTCTTCCTTAGGAAAGAATGAAAGGAACTGTCTTAGGGATCTTATGAGATCACTGAGAATATGTTGAAAGAGAAGCACACCAAAACAAAGGAACAAGAAAATGATGTCATCACCTTTGCTTCTATACTGGAATAATCCCTTAGGATTATTTTCCCAAACTTGCTTTGCTTGTCCCTGGGACTTTTTGTGTCTTATCTAAAAGACACAGAACTAAGGAAGCAAAAGGGAGAAATAAGAGCATCAAGCAGAAGTAACCAAACAGTTGTTCTTTTGGACATTGTAGTTACTTGGTGGTCATGGGCTGCATTAAATTCCACTAGTCCTAATCAATAGTTTGTCAGAGTTGGAAACATGGTCAGTCTCCTACTAAGGAAGTCAGTATAAAAAAAAGCACAAAAGGCACTCATGATACAAAGGTACTGGGGCTCCAGCTAAACCCCTTGCCAATGAATTAGTGTTTGATTCCCTGTTCAGGGATAAAGGTGGCATGACTAGGGAAAATATAGAAATTCTGGCAGCCACTGGGCCCCCTGGACCAGAAGTAATCCTTTCCATTACTCCCAACCTGGGTCTTCACTACCATAATTGGTTAGTGTTTCACCAGGCCAACTCCATTCATGCTTTATTTTACATCTCAATCATCACTTTACCAGCCTCTTTGCCGCCATGTATCTTCTCGCTATCATTTGCCAGTTTTCATAGCAAACATACTAGACAGAAAATCATTCTACTTCCCTGGAACTTTCCAGATCTAACTACTCCTTCCAAACTACTGTTTCCATTTAAGTGTTCTTTCCTCCTATTAGAATGTAAAGTCCTTGAAGAAGGAAGCATTTTTTTCATATTTGTATTGCTAGCACTTAGCAGTGTCTGCTATATGTAAAAGCCCTTAATAAATGCTCATTCATTCATTCATTCATTCCCTGTGACCTAGGCTAGAGTACAGCCAACCAGACAAACATTGAAGTTTACTCATTGTAACTGGATAAGAAGGGTTGGCAGGGTCTACTCTCTGAAGTAGATTAGAGTGAGTGGGCAGTACATGGGAATAATGACTGGTAATTTCCAAACACAGACTAAATTCAGGCTGACAGGGCTGAGGACAGAATTGCTGAATCTAAAGAACAAAGAAACATGAAGCTAAGAGTAGGCCCCGATAGAACAACTGGAATTGTTCATCTGTTACCTGATGAACTTGTGCTAATGGAGAAACATTGTAGCTCAGAGCTTCCTTCAGGAGCTCCAAGCTAGGGTCAATGTTAGGTTCACAGAATCACAAAATCTTTGAGCAGTCATCTAATCTAAACCATCCCTGAACAAGAATATCTTCAATGACATTCAATTGATCAACACTTATTGACTACTTTGAGCCAGGCCCTGGAGATACAAAAAGAGGCAAAAGATCACTAACTCCTGCCTTCAAGAAGCTTACAATATATTCCATCAAACTTTGACTTAAGCACCTCCAGTGAGGGATGAGGGCAGGAAATGGGATCAAATTGCGAGAGAAGCCACTATGCATGAAGAGAAGCAAATTTTTCGAGATAACTGTAGGGACGATTTCTTTATATCAAATCTAAATTTGTCTCTTTTGAAGTGTTTACCCAGTGTTTCTCTAATTCTGCCCTCTAAAGCCAAGCAGTACAAATCTGCTTGCCCTTCCATATGACAGCCCTTATATATAGGTTCCCCTAAAGTTTTCCTTCTCACAGCTAAACAATGCCATTGTTATCAAGTGATCCTTGTATGGCATGAACTTGAAATACTTCACTATTCAAATTGCCTTTCTCTGGAGATGCCAGCTTTCCAATGCTCTTCCTAGAATGTGGCACACAGAACAATGTCATACTACCATCATATCCTAAGCCCTGGATGTCATTCCTCTTTGAACACAGCCAAAGTTTGTACCACCTTTATTGGTTACCATCAAGGTCCCACAATTAGTAAGTAGTAGCACCTGATCGCCTGATACCTGATTCATTTCTCTTGCTAGAGTCAATATTATATCTTCAAGGCAAATAAAAAGGTTAGTGAACTATTGGGTAGAGGATGATTTTTCCATGTTCTGAAGGGTTTTCCTGCTGACCAATTCTTTCCCTAGACCTAAGGCCAAAATATCAAAAATTGAGACATAGGATATTTGAGCCTGGCTCTGACAGTCACTATGACTGTCTCCATTTCTGCTTATATATGTTGCTCCTCCGGGCTTGCAAGACTTCTCTTCTCCTTTCCCTCATCTAAACCCATTTGTCTCAGCCACAAAATATTTCAAGATTTCTGTTGTCCACACAGATCTTTCCTTTCCTGAGCATCCTGTAACCTCATTTCGTACTTGTTCACATCCCATCTAGTGTCATTCTCTAATTACTTAAAAAGCTGACATTTGCACAGCACTTTAGGGTTTGCGAAGTAATTTATAAGCATGATCTCATTTGATCTCCACTACAATCCTGTGAGAAGACTATAAAATCTTTATGGTACTTATGAAGTATTCTCATAGACATCATCTTATTGTACCCTCCCAACAACTCTAAGAAGCAGGTATCGTTGTGCTCATTCTCCAAGAGAGAGAAGGGAAACTCAGAGAGATTTATGTGTTAAAAATTATTTCAAGTGTGCTATTCTCATCTCTGCCCCCCCCCACTCAAGAGTTAAGTTTCTCATGAACAGGGACCTATTTGCTTCCCCCCCTCCACCTCCACAGTGTATGCCTCCTCCATGATAGGAGCTCAATTGTTCCATAGTTATTAACCCAGATTCTAGCTCCGTTTTCCTCTCCTTGCTAAGGTAGCAGAGATTGATTCTATGAAGAGCAATGATTGGATAATTTCTGAAATGTTCTTCCTCCTTAAACATGGAAATATTCAGCAGGCATTCATTCAAAAGTAGAAAGGGAACCATAGACACTGATGGTCATAGTCAGTGTGCTTGAGATGGGAAAGAGACTGTTATGAACTTTTACCATATGAAGTCAGAGAAGAAACTGTGTGTAGGCTTCACAGATATTTTTCTATAAATCCCAATGCTTAAAATAATCCTTCCACCTGGTAAACATTTACTAAAAACTTTGTTTTTGATAGATTAAAGATTATGTTGATCTTTCCAAGGGGGGAACCTTACTTTTTTGGGGACAAGAGTACCGTTAATACTTCCTGCTTCCATTTCCACAGAGATTGGGGAAATAGGGAGGAATGGGAAGATATATTCTTGGATCTGAGAAAAGGGTAGGTTAATGAGGCTCCTGAAATCCCAAATCTCCATTGCCCATTTATTCTCAAGGAGAATAAGAAGTAATTCACTTGGTACTAATATGTAATTAGTAGCTAGAAAGGAGATTAATTATGTTGAATTTTGTTCAACTAAATTGTACCTCTGTGAATTGAGCAAGTCTTAAATTATACTTTGTTGTCAGAGAGAAAACAATCAACCTTCCTATTCTCCTGATGAATTAATATCATTCCCTTCTAAACAGAAACTGGTAATTGGAGGACTCTGAGTTTGCAAAGGACCTAAAATATTCGGTACTATGCCAATGGTGCCTTGTGATGCCAAGTAAGCAGTTGCTGGAGAGAAGCAAGTGAAAGATCTGTATGTATAGCAAGAAATGGAGCTTTTGAGTTGGAAAACATTCCTTCTATCTCTTTCTCTAGATTATCTTAAAGTGGGGGGGTGGACCAAGATGGCAGCATGGAGGAAGGAATTCCTATCTTTTTCTCTAAAAGGTACACAGCTATGTAGTGAGATGGAAGAGCTCTTTAACTGGAGCTTTTTAAATTAATATTGAAGCAAAATAATTTTTTCTAAGCTGTGTCAGGACTAATAGTAGAAAGAACTATAAAACCACAGGTTTAGAACCGGAAGAGATTTTTAGAAGTTATCCAATCTTAACACAAAGTCACTTAACATAATGGTTGAGTAAGTTGTATAAAATCACATAGGTAATGGAAGAAAGAATCAATAGATAAATATGAGTGCAGCTTTACTACAGGGCCAGATATGTGGCTTTCATAGGAATATTAGTCTTTCTAGGTATGCTGGTAGTGATTCACCGGCAGCCCTTGTCCTAGTTGATCTCAAGAAGTCCTCCTCTGATTATGATTTTGACCTAATTATCTATTTCTGACCATTCATGAACCCCTTCCTTGGCCTTGGTATCTGTCTTCTAAACTCTGATGTCATCTGAATGGAAATAAACTTTTCCTGAAAAGAAAGATCCAATATTCTCCCTAAAAGTATGAGAGAAAGTGATTGATTTCTCAGAGTCCTTTAAGCTTCTGTATGATGTAATAATTTACAAAACACTCTCATCTATAGCATCTCATTTTATCTTCCTAACAGTTCTATGAACATGGCCATGTTATCAATTCCATTTAAGAGATGAGGAAATGCAACGTCCAATGAATTGCCCAGGGTCATGATTGGTGGATGGTAGAGTCAGGTCCCTTGATTCTCAGGACAAAGCTCTCTCCTTTCATCATTCTATTTCTAGTATTTATTTATTTTTACTTTAAGGCAATGGGGTTAAGTGACTTGCCCGAGGTCTCACAGCTAGGCAATTATTAAGTGTCTCAGGCCAGACTTGAACTCAGGTACTCCTGACTCCAGGGCTGGTGCTCTTTCCACTGTGCCACCTAGCCGCCCCCTAGTATTTATTTTTGATATGAATGTAACCTGGGTTTTGAAGCCTGAGGTATTCTGAATATTGTGGCTTATGTGACTTTGGTGGAAAAAATGTATAGACAAGGTTTTGTGCCTTAAATGAGAGGTGGGGTTGGTGCAAGAGTTTGGGAGAAGAAAAATAATCTTTGAGAAAGGAAAAGGAGGGAATAAGAATTTATGTAGTTCCCATTTTAGTCCATGAACTGTGCTAATGCTTTTATAAATATGATCACATTTGATCCTAACAAAGCATCGAGGTAGACACTCTTACTATTACAGTTTTAGAGCTGAGGAAACTGAGGCAGATTCAGTTTAAATGATTTGCCCAGGCTCATACAGACAGGTAGTGTCTGAGGCCAGATTTGAGCTCACTTCTTCCTGATCTCGGACCCAGTGCTTTAACCACTGTACCATCCAGCTGGCTCCAGAGAAAGTCAACTATGGTTCCTGGCATTCTTCAAGACTGATTTCCTGACATGCAGAGAGGAGACCTAGAAGTTGAAAATATGTAAGAGCCAGTTCAATTTGTCTCTAATTTCCAGCTTGCCTTTCTCAAGATACTTCAGTGAAGTTCCCTTCTTTCTTGATAGAGCTAAGACTTTTAATCTCTCTCTATCTAAAGATCTCATTCAGTCATATGTTTTCTGGTCTGTTTGAATCTGTATAATTTCTCTAATTTTTCTTTGCAGTTAACTTGGATAAATGTGCTTACTCACTAGTTGTTATTTGTGATGGTTTAGCTGGCATCTGATGGGAAGAAATCAATCCTATGTGTATAAGCCTGGGGTAAACTTCCTCTTCTAAGAGTAGTGAGCAAGGATGTGGTTTTTGGTTTGAACTTACTACTCTTGTTCTTAGACCAACGATAATAATGGGTGCTGACCCTTTGTGGGAGCTGGAGGGAGGGATGCAAGTTAAAATTTTCAGACATTATAGTATCCTATGATTTGCAACTATAGAGTATCACTAGAACCTATACTGATACTCTAGAGTATCACTAGAAGCCTGTCTCTAGATTCCTTTAATTCTATTATCACTAGTAAAGAAAGTATTTTCCTCCTTTGAGTTCTCTACTTTTAAAACTACACCCTTGACTAAAACTGTTAATAGGTAACTGGAAACCTTGATTTCTTTATGCTTAAATAAATTATTTTTTCTCAGTGAGCATACCCTACCCCCCTCATTTCACAATTCCTTCTCTCTTTCAATTTTAGAAACCTTGTATTGGTGCTAGAAATGATACAGATCATTCAGAAGTAGAAGATCATTGATGAATCTTTGCTTGTTGAAAATCTCTTTTCTCAAAAAGTTGAAGGAACGAACCACTCTCCTTCCTCCAGATATTCTGGATTTAATTCTGACCAAAAAGGAAGAAGTGGTTTGCTGAAGTGAAAGCCACAGGAACCTTGGAAGAAATTGGCTTGCTCATCTTGGTGCTCATAGTCTTAAAAAAAGGAAATGCTGAGTGAAATCAGATGTGTCCCTTGGGCTTTGGGAAGGAATTTTTTTTTCTTAATCACAAAGAGAGAAGAATGTCCAGAAAGGGGGCAGGAAGAGGAGAATTGCTGAGTACAAAGGCCATTTGGTGTAATGGTTTGTAACTCTCCAGAGCCTGTCATACAATAGCATTATATTTCCCTTGGTCTCAGGAGATTTCTGTGGGGAAATACCTTGGGTAGCCTTCTTTTGTGAAGGAAAAGGACAACCACCAAGAGACTGGGCTTCCTTCTGTAATTCAAATGAGTCCTATTTTAAGTTCCCTTTCTATTCAACAATTGGACACTGTCACTTAGTCTTGTTGTCCCCCACAGAGGGTCTAAGGACAGAGATGGGTAAGTGCACAGGAGGCAGCCCTTCTCCAAAGAAAGAGAATGAATGCCAACCTGCCAGATAGAAATAACTAAATGAAATTGTGTGAGGTCAAGAAGAAAAGGGAGAGAGAGAGAGAGAGAGAGAGAGAGAGAGAGAGAGAGAGAGAGAGAGCAGTGTACCACTCAGATTTAAAAAAAAAAAAAACAAAGCTAAAATACAACCAGGAGCCAAAGAAAAGTAGGACAAATCTCAATACACAGAGAATGTTGATGGCTTTCCTGTGACTAGACTGGTAACTAGGGCAGGGTGACCAGAGCTTTGTCTCAGAGTGCCAAAATTTACAGGGTGCCAGTGACACTACCCTTGGTGCTCTTCATTCCCTTGGCAGCTATACTGCTGGTCTCTGGAAAGCTCTATTGTCCTCCCTCTCAAAAGTCATTCATTTGGCAACATGGGAACTACATGGCATACCAAGGAGTGCTCTTTCCTCTTCATGGCCTCAGATAAGCTTCCTCCTCTATTCTCCACCATATTATCCCACCTTTTGCCTTGCTTGAGTTTTTCCCTATGATGAAAAATTCCTACTTACCTCTCCATCTGTAATACTTAAACAACATATGTGTGTGTTTAGTGATGGAGGCTACTGTATCTCTCTATTCTCCTTTTGTGTTACCTTCAATTCTTTCCAAAACTTTCACAGCTGAAGTTGTGAGTTGACCTAATTATTCTGGAGAGCAATTTGGAACCATGCCCAAAGGGCTATACAACTGTGCATACCCTTTGATCTAATAATATCCCTATTAGGCTTCTATTCCAAAGACATCCAATAAAGGGGAAAGGACCTATTTATGCAAAAACATTTATAACAGCTCTTTTTTTTTGTGGTGGCAAAGAATTGGAAATTGAGGGGAAGTCCATCAATTGGGGAATGGTTGAACAAACTGTGGGATATGATTACAATAGAATATTATTGTGTTGTAAAAAATGACAATCAGAATGATTTCAGAAAAACCCAGAAAGACTTACATAAATTGATGCATGTGAAATGAAAAGGACCAAGAAAATGTTGTACACAGTAATACAATATTGTTCAAAGAACTATGAATGACTTCTCAGAAATACAATAATCCAAGAAAATCCCAAAGGACTATGATGAGGCATACTATCTGCTCCAGAGAAAGAACCGATATTGATGGAATATAGACTGAAGCATGCTATTTTTATTTTCCTGTTTCATTATTTCTTTTATTCAAATCTTATTGTACAAAATGGCTAAAAAGGAAAAGTTTTACATAATTAAACAAATAACCTATTTACTGTGTCAGGAAGGGGGGAAGGAAAGAGGAGGAAGGGATAGAATTTGGAACTCAAAACATTAAATATAAATGTTAAAAAATATAAAATCATCCCAAAAAAAGAATTGTGAATGATTTTGTTATTCTCATCAATGCAATGATCCAAGACAATCCCAAAGTATTCATGATGAAAAATGCACCTCCAGAGAAAGAAGAAATGTAGTCTGAATACAGACTAAAACACAATTGCTTCTTTTCTTCCTTCTTTTCTTCTTTCTTCTTTCTTTTTGAGTTTTCTTGCACAAAATGACAAGTATGGAAATGTTTTACATTATTGCGTATGCATTACCTGTATCAGATTGCTTTCTGTCTGAGAAGGGAGCAAGGAATAGAATCCAGACAGAAAATGAGACTCAAAACTTTTTTTAAAAAGTATGTTAAAACTGTTTTTACATGTAATTGGGGGAGGGGAATATTAATTTTTAAAGAAAGAAAGAAAATCTACACAGACTGTACATAAGCTTTAGGGGAAGCAGAAGAGAGATTCAGCTGGCTTAGAGACTGTTCAGTGTGTAATGACTAAAGAAGAAAAAATGCCTGGTTCTAATACATTGATGAATGCTACTATCCACAAGATGCTACTATTCAAAAACCATCACAAATTTTGAAAAGCGAATAAACTGATTTATTCAAGCTCATAGCCAATTGGAATCAGAGGAGAGATGAGAGTAACTATGACTGGGAAAGGATGACGTTCTAGGTCACATAATCAACAAGATCGAGTACTAAACAAGTTTTTTCAGTCTTCATAAAGTCTCAAAAATTCCTTAAAAGAATTATGCACTATGGATTGAAGAATTACAACTTCTGTACAAGAAAACAAATTAAAAAAAAAAAAAACAAAAAAACAAACAAAAAAAAAGAAAACAAATCTAGAAGCATAGCAAGGCAGTAGCCTTATGAATTACAGTAGAGAATGCTAATCCCTAACTGGCTTACTCATCACCTCTTCTACCACCAGCCCCCACACTCTGGCAGGGTGCACAACCTGACCCATGTATTCTGGTATCCACCCTACAATTTTCCTGCTTCTGCTAAAGTCCCTGCTGGCACACCCTGCCTTTGCCCTCATCTCTCCATTCTGTGGAAATAAACAGTAGACCTCAATTCTTCCTAACTACTTAAAGAGGAGGAGAAGGTGTAGGAGTGCAAGAGAGAGCACTGCGATACAACACTCAGCTAAAATAATAAAGATCAGAAGGAACTTGGGGGGGGACTCATGCAAGTGGGGCAGCACCAGGACTGAAGGACAGGGAAAAGCATCCAGCTGGGGTCACATAGAGCTGGGGGGTGAAATCAGTAAAAAGCAAATTCTCTAATGTGGATGGAGATGTAGACAGTTTTAAGGTCCAGCCCACAGGAGACCCAACATCAAAGGAGGGATCAGAAAGTAAGAAATAGAGTAAGAAAAAGAAAAAAAAAATCTAAAATTACCAAAGGATTTCAGGAGACAAAAATTTTTTAAATCTTAAGAACAAGGAGATAAAGGGACAAAAGGATATTTAAAAAGCTGGGAAATTGTCTACAAAGATATCTAAATGACTGCAAATGATTCTAAATAAATATTGCAGGAAAAAATGAATTAAACCAACATTTAATGGTTCAACATAGGACCTTAAGGATTTCCTTAAACTAGAGTTTAAAGGGAACACATGGCAGAATTTGTGGTCTGTACAAATAATTAGCATAATAGAAAGTTTAAATCCATGGCAATGAGTCTCTCCAAAGAAATAAAAAAAGAGAATAATTGGCTGGAAATATAAATATACTGAAATAAAGGACAACCTGGAAGAAGAAATAAAAAACATTAATATTAAAAGTACACGTGGCGGGGTGGCTAGGTGGCATAGTGGATAAAGCATGGGTCTTGGAGTCAGGAGTACCTGGGTTCAAATCGGGTCTCAGACACTTAATAATTACCTAGCTGTGTGGCCTTGGGCAAGCCACTCAACCCCATTTGCCTTGCAAAAACCTAAAAAAACCCAAAACAACAAGAAAAAAAAAGTACATGTGGTCTCTATACAAAAAAAAATCACATTGATCTTGAAGACAGGATATGAAGAGACAGCTTAAGGGTAAAGGTCTCCCAGAAAAAATGTGACAAGTCAAAAAACAGAATATTATAATGTAAGAAAAAATACAAGAAAACTCACCAGAACTTCTGAACATTAAAAAACTCTAGAAAAAGAAAAATCCCATGAATGGATGCTGAGTGAGATGAGCAGAACCAGGACATTATATACCTTAATGACAAGACAGGGCCATGATCAACCTTGATGAACTTGCTCACTCCATCAATGCAATAATCAGGGACAATTTTTAGGGGATCTGTGATGGAGAATGCCATCTATATCCAGAGCAGGTACTGTGGAGTTTAAACAAAGATCAGAGATTATTCTTCCATTTTTAAAAGTTGTCATATATATGTAATTTTGCTATTTCTAATGTTTTCTTTCTCTTTTTTTGGATGTTTTTTTCTCTCAACACATTCAACTTGGATCTATGCTTATCATGAAAGTAAATGTAAAGACTATATCTGATAGGGGCAGCTAAGTGGCAAAGTGGATAGAGCACTGAACCTGGAGTTAGGAGGACCTGAGTTCAAATATGACTTCAGACACAATAATTACCTAGTGGTATGGCCTTGGGTAAGTCACTTAACCCCATTGGCTTAATTAAAAAAAAATTTTAAGTCTATATTGGAGTGCCTTCTGTTGAGGGGAGGGGAAGGAAGGAAGGGAGAGAGAGGGGGGGAAAATATGCAAAATTCTAAACCTTGCAAAAAATAGATTGGTAGAAACTACAACTGTAATTGAAAAACAAATAAAATATTTATATAATTTTAAGAAGTAAAGGGAAAAACCAGAAAACTTCAAAACAGAGTGACTAAATTTAATAATTCTATTAACAATTAAAAATTCTGCAAACATCCAGAAAACTTTCAAACATGAAAGGGAAAGAACATTTCTCTAATTTTTTAAAAATAAATAATGATAAACTGGGGGATGGTTTTGAGCCAACTGATAGATTAATAAAATATGACAATTTTATCAATTAGAAATAAAACAGGTTAGAACAAACTTATTCATAGTTATATATACATGTTTAAGACAGGAATATAGCCAGGCAAGAGGAAGACAATGACCCTGAGTTTAGTTTTGTTTCTATATCTTTTCCCTTCTTCTCTGCATTGGATTCCACTGGAGAGCAAAGAAATTTTGGAGTTGAAAAACAGAGATTCCAGACCAGAGAGCTTTTGACAATTTGCTGAAAGAGTTGCCTCTAGATTAGAAAATGACAGATCTTCTGGAGAGGAAATGCCCATTCTAGTCAAGGGTCAGAGACACAGAGAAATCTTATAAGAAAAAAAGTTAGGAAGTACTTTTTCTCTAGCCTGAAACTAGGTGTATTAAGGTTGTTTTTTCTGGGGGAGGGGGGAGAACTGTAGCAAATAAAACCCCTGGGCTTTAAGTTAAAGGAGTGATAGTAAAGCACATGTATATTCACCTGTAAAGAAGAGTTATCTGCCAAGCAGAGAACTCCAGATGAAGTCAATAATGGGAAGTTCAACAACTTCATCTTCAATAGAGCTACACCCAGCACTGATTAGTAATGACCTGGTTCCAATGGAACAGTAGCCAACAGTAGCCACACAAGACTAGAAGGAAGAAATGTCTGGCAGAGATGACCAGTAAGGACCAGGACTGAAAGGAGTGGATCAGACACATCAACAGAAGAAATAGCCAACCCTTCAACAATTTAGATATGAGTTGCCTATGCAAGCAGGTGTCTTACTCACATATGTTCATTCTGTGGGCACTGTATCATATGCAAGCCTTCACTACACATTCCCAAAATGCACCCCCACTTTTCCCACTAATGCTGTGTATATTTGTGGAGAATGTGCCCCAGATTTATGGGATGTATTTTTATTGCTACTATTTTTACAATATTTCATTAAATGCTTTTGTTTTGTTTCATATTTTTGTTATTGTGTTTATTTTGTTACTATGTTATTTTGTTATGTTTCATTAAATGTTTTGTTTTCCTTTGACTAACTGGTAAAGGCAAACATCAGGAGAATAGGTTATCACAAGTTTTGAATGGAAAATATACAGAACACTTTGCACCTGGGAAAACCTCGTCCAGGAAGCAAATTGAGTGAGACAGGGGCTATCCCCAGTTGCTGCATTAGTAAAGAAACCTTTCCTTTTTTTTTCTTTTTCTTTTCAGGACTCAGCACAATGTCTTGCTCATATTAGCTGTTTAATGAATGCTGGTCACAATTTCAGTGGATTAAGAAAGTTAAGAAACTCAATGATTTGGATAAGATACAAGAACTGAGTTTATACGATAAACCCATAGAAGAAATTGTATGGATTCAGTAGGAAAAAAATTCCTTTGCTGTTCCCACTTCTACTCCTCCATTATTTCCAAATAAAACAATTAAAAGGCAATATGCTATAGTAAAAAGGTACCTGGGGGGCCTGGAGTCAAGAAGGTCTGAGTCTAAATCCAGCCTCAGAAACTTACTGGCTGTGTTTCCTTGAATAAGTCATATAACCTTTGCCTCAGTTTCTTCAACTATAAAATAGAGATAATAATAGCACCTACCTCCCAGGATTGTTATGAGGATCAAACAAGATAATTTTTTTAAATAATCCAGTTCAGGGCAGCTAAGTGCCAGAGTGCATAGAGCACCAGCTCTGGAATCAGGAGGGCCTGAGTTCAAATCTACCCTCATCTACTTAATATTTACTTAGCTGTGTGACCTTGGGCAAGTCACTTAACCCTATTGCCTTGCAAAAACAAACAAAAACCTTAGCCCAAGTCTTCATGCACGGTGGGTGCTTTAACAATGCTGTTTATCATTATTATTGTGGAAAGAGTAACGTGGGGTGAGGATGGGTTTAGAAAATATAGGTTTCCATTACAGCTTTGTCCCTTATGCATTGTATAACCTTGGGAAAGGTTCAGTTTCCTCTGAACTTCATTTTCTTTATCTAATTATAAATGTTTATTTTTTACCAAAACTTAGTTTGACTGAATTAAACCATTTTTAAAAACATATAGCAAGAATGTTTGCAAAATACTAAGGAAGATTAGTTCTTGGTGTTTCAGAGAAGTTCAGACATAACATTTCTCCCTCCCTACCCCCTTCCATCAATCATGGAATAATAATTCAATAGACTTGGAGAACCTGGAAAATATGAATGTGGTTTCTTTATTTATGGGCAAGGGATGTATTTGGGAAAAGCTCTGTCACCAAAGGGACTTGTCCTACCCCCAGGTAGGAAACTTGGTCATTGAAAGGATGAAAGCCTCCACTCAAAACACAGATCAGGGGAGCCAAGCACAAATCTGACTGAAAGGTAAACAAAGCCTTTCACACATGCATGCCCAAGCTCCAGGTGAATAAGAGTGTTCTCATTGCAAATCGGAAGCCCCATCCCCTTCCGTTTCCTAAGTACTGTTTCCTACAGGAAACCAGGAGAGGGTGAGGGAAGAGGGAGGGAAGACACACCTTGCTATGAACTCCAGGGTGTAGCCTCTAGGAATCTAGTCATAATGGACTAATAATGACCCCAATACCCCACCTGCTCTCAAATGATGGACAAGCATCCTGTTAGTTCCTCAATTATGGCAGACAGCCAAAGACCTTGGGGACACAGTTTTAGAACACCTTACTGACTTGAGGGTCATAGATTTAGAGCTGGAAGGGAACTATGAGGTCATCTAGTCAAATCTCATTATAAAATGAGATGAGGAAACTGAGGCCCAGAAATCTGAAAAAACATTGTCTAAGGTCATCAATAAGTAGCAGAGCTGGATTTCAAAGTTGTCTCCTCCAAAGACAATTGTGTAATAGTGAAAAGACCACTGAATTCAGAATTAAATACTCAGGTATGAATCCTGGCTCTGATATTTATTAACATTAGAGTAGTGACTTCAACTTTTCTAAATCTCAGTTTCTTTATCTATAAAATGAGGTAGTAGGACTAGATTATCTCTGAGCTCTCTATGATCCATTAACATAGTTGGGGCATATTCTCAGTAGTGGGATGTCTGGAAAAGAACATATTCAGGTTAATAATTTCCTTCCATAAGTTCAAATTGTTTCTCAGAAGGGTTGACCCAATGAACAGTTCTACCAAGTATTAGTGTAACTGTCTTCCTATAGAACTGCTAACATTGGCCATTTCTTCATTTATTATCTTTGCTACAACCTCTTTCTTTAGCAATCTATTAAATTAGCAGCAAACTCAGATGTCTGGAATAGTCTGAAAGCAAACCTGGCAGAGAAATGATGAAATATAGGTTTAGGGTGAGGAACTCAGCATTTGATGAGGCCGTGTCTTGGTTTGTTTTGATTAACCGTATTTCTTTGTTAATAACTGTGTTTCTTTGTTATAAGGGACAATTGTAGGTGACTGTGAAGAATCACTGAGAAGAGACAATGTTATAAAGAAAAATAGAGTATTGATTTCACATAAAAGAGTCAAGAGAAAGCTTTTGCAATGGAGTAGAAGGGGGAGAAGTGAAGGGAATGAGTGAGCCTTCATTCTCATCAGAAATGGCTCAGAGAGGAAATAACATACACACTCAACAGGACATAGATATCTATCTTATGCTAGAGGAAAAAGGAGAGGAAAAGGTTGGGAGAAAGGGGATAGAGGGAGGGTAGAGGCTTGTAGGTGATAGAAGAGAAGGAAGATCATGGGAGAGGACTCCTGAGAAGGACAGGGTGATAGGAGAGAGACAGACAGACAGAGAGACAGAGAGAGAGAGAGAGAGAGAGACAGAAAGACAGACAGACAGACAGAGACAGAGAGAGACAGAAAAAGAGAGAGAGAGAGAGAGAGAGAGACAGAAAGACAGACAGAGACAGAGACAGAGAGAGAGACAGAGAGAGAGACAGAGAGAGAGACAGAGAGAGACAGAGAGAGAATAAATGGGAATGGGGAGGAATAGAATGGAGGGAAATACAGTTAACAAGAGCAACTGTGGGAAAAATATTGAAGGAACATCTCTGATGGACTTATGATAAAGAAAGCAACTTATTACAGAGACAGAGCCGATGATATCTGAACAGAAACTGAAGTATACTTTTTTTATCTCGAGGTTTCTCTATCTTGCAGGGAGAGGGGTTTATGTTTACTTCACAACAAGATAATTGTATAATATGGAAATAGATCATTAAAAAATAAATAATTTTAATAATTTAAAAAAAAGAAAAACATGTCAATTAAATTAGGATGGATTAGATAACAGGGAGAAATGTATTCCAGGTCTAGGAATCTATAAAAGTAACTGCCCCAAAATTGTTTCATTTGCTACCCTGGATTCAGATTTATAAATGAGTTTTCAGAACAAACTATGCTTAGACAGGGCTGCCCCCTCCTGTTCATCTAGAAAATAGAACTAAGATCTCTAAGTCAGCACTGTATTCTGTGTTAATGACATTTCTAAAGAATTGGTGCATATGAATTTTTGGATGTCATATTATACCCATTCATGGATTGCCATTGTAATTTTGGAAGTATGATCTTAAAGAAAAATGCTTTAATGCAAGTCCAAACTCTTAATAACTGGTTTAGAGGGTTAGTCTAGTGATGTGTGGGTAGATGCATTCCTAAGAATTTAGGACTGCAAAGAAAAAGGCAGAAATAGCCAGTATTAGAAGAGGAAAAGAGGCACATTAAAATAATTTGGAATTGTGGGGGAAAGTACTAAACTAACCCAACAAGCCAACTTTGCAAGACAATGCTATACACATAAATGTGTATGATGATACTGCAATACTCCCAAAGTCAATGATTTCAAGAGGTTGGTCCTCTAATAGGAATTAATAGAAGCATTCAAAGGAGCCAGAAGGTTCATCTCCAAGCAGTACACTCCTAGAAGTATAGATGAATGAAAGACAGAATGGAAGGAGGGAAAGGTTCAAAGAACAGCAGGTCCCAGGTACATGCTAAAAGTTTCATAGTATCTATGTGACCTGCAAAAGTCAACAGTTTCTCGGAACTACTCTCCTCTACTGCTACTTTTGGCTATTCTATATAATCAGATAATGTGCCCAAAGGGATCCCTCTGCTTGAATGACCGGGAAAAGAAGCAGAGAAGGGGGGACTTTAGGAGATTTTTACAGTAAAGCTGGACTCTCAGGAACCTGGGTTTAAGTTACACTGATTAATGTGTAAGTGTATTATATAGCTCGACAAATGTTTCTATGCCTGTTTCTTGTTCACACACCATATCAAGCCTCAGAAGAAAGGCTGTTGCCAGAGGACTAACTGTTTGGACAATACAAAGGGTTGTTGCACCTCTCAACAAGATAGAGATCCAGCCACACTTGTCTCATGCATTTTTCAACTTCTTTTTCTGTCTATTTCTCATCTTCAAATGAAAATAATTCACAAGAAAGTATAAAGGATCAAAGAGTATCTCAATCCAGTTTCTATAGTTTTCATGCTCTCCAACTATGAAAAAA
Organism: Macrotis lagotis; assembly: GCF_037893015.1. Lineage (NCBI taxonomy): Eukaryota > Metazoa > Chordata > Mammalia > Peramelemorphia > Peramelidae > Macrotis > Macrotis lagotis. The sequence continues at coordinate 242,593,436 of NC_133660.1, forward strand.
TGAAATGTTGTCAGAGAATCTAGGTTCTAATTCAACCATCTGACACTTACTGACTACATCCTATGGCAAGGCACCTCAACTCTCTGGGTTATTCTTCTCCATAAAATGAAGAGATTAGATTAGATGGTTTCTAGAGACCTAATTCTTTGAACCTATAATCCTACCTTGGATTGCAATCTAGTCCAACATGTATTTATTAAAGTCCTACTGTGTGCAAGATGCTGAGGAAGAATATAAAGAAAAAGAGAAAAAGAGCCTTTAACTTTAAGGACTTGGGGAAAGGGTACAACATGTAAACAGACACATGATAATACTGGATATTTTACTTTCATTCAAATAATGTTTATACAAATTTAGAGGTGTTATTATAGTATAATTATTCATTTCAGAATTTCCTGAGATATATATATATATATATATATATATATATATATATATATGTATGTATGTATGTATGCTTTAGGATATGTGTGTGTGTGTGTGTGTGTGTGTGTGTGTGTGTGTACTTTAGGATATATACATATATATAATGCTTGTCCTTCATTCTCAAAGAAAATCATGACATCAAGGAGGTGATGCTGTGACAAACACATGAATTGAATTTGAGAAATGGGTGCTGTGCTATGTCACTGCTTCACCTTCTCCTCCAATAGCCAGATATGAATCAGGATGACTAGAGATGGTTCTGAATGTGAGGCAATCAGAGTTAAGTGACTTGCTCAGGATCACACAGCTAGTTTATATGTATACATATATATATGCATTTATATCTAATAGTAAAACACAATGAGTTTAAAATATATGCACAAAAACATATGAACAATATCCAAATATTTTTTAAGTGAGCAAAGTAAAATAATTTCTAGATTGGTTCTTTATAAATAAAGCTAGTAATTGCTTCTCACTTCAAATAAATTGATTTGCTAAATGATTAAAAGACTAATGGGGTAGCTAGGTGATGCAGTGCACAGAGCACCGACCCTGGAGTCAGGAGTACCTGAGCTCAAATCTGACCTCAGACACTTAATCACCTGTGTGACCTTGGGCAAGTCACTTAATCCCATTGACTTGCCAAAAAAATTATTAAAAAGAAATAATTTCTTCCAATATATATTTATTCTATAGATTATCTCACCTCATATGTAATTTCTAAATACATATATGTACAAACATATATGTATCTGTGTATTGTATGTATGCACTTCCATATAATTGAGTTCTAAGAACTATCAATTTCCTCAAGAGCTTTACATACCTGAACTGGCTTTCAGTTTTAAAACTATAAATCACTAGCCCAATATCAATCTTCCATAACCTTGATTAGCCTTATAACTATATATTCTGTAATATTCTTGAACCAGATACTAATTTGATATTTTTCACCTCTGCCTGCTCTGGCTGATTAAAAGACATACTATATATTTTCAAAAGGTGTAGTAACATCAGTGACAGTAACAGTATAGTTCTCATAGTTGAGAATGACTAAGTCCTGGCAAAGAGCCTCTTCTATCCCTGGAACAGCTCAATTTACTGGAACCTCAGTAGTTTCCATCACTTTGATGCCCTCACTAGTACATTTAAAATGGCATCATGTCACTGGGTAATAACTCTACTCAAATGCGGCCTGGGTCATATGGGAATGCTTCATGTGGTGCCTCATGCTGACAATAGTGCTTGTCTCCAGAGCCAAATCTCCTAACCCTTTTTAATGAGGTACAGGTTGATCTAACTCTATTAATAAAATGCCAGTCTGTGAACTGGGTAAAGGAGCCCTATCTCATAAAAAAGATATAGTCTAGATCCGTAAAAATGACTGAGTATACCTTACCTTTGGCAAGTTTGCAGACTAACTAATGTTTTTAATAATCTCTAAGTGTCTAAGTGTTCTCTTCACCCCTGCTGGGACCAAAAGGGGACTCTTCCTAGTTTCTCCTACTGTTCTGATCATTTACTCTCTCCACTTCCTCTGACAACTTCTCTTCCTCCTCCCTTCTCCAAGGTTTTGTACTCCATCCTCTTTTATTCTAGCTCTGCACTCTCTTCCTTGTCAATCTCATCAACCCCAAGACTTCAATTATCCTTTTTAAGCAGATAACTCCTGAATTTCTACCTCAAGCCCTGATCTTCCCATTTCTGCTTCCTGACAAATAAATTCTCCTGAATGTCCTGGTATCACTCCAAACGCAATACAACTAACTAAACTCATTGTCTTCTCCCCCTCCAAGACACTTTTCCCCCCCTGATTTCTCTATCTCTGTTGATGAAACAATCATGCTCTCAAGTCATGGTTGAAACCTCAGAATTAGTTAATTTTTCCCTTCCTCCCTTATCATCCCATCGTGTTATGTGTCACAAAAGCAGGATACACAAGGGACAATAATAGTGGAATCTCAAGAGGCTGGGAGGTTGGGAGGAGAAAGTATGTTATCTCTAGGATTAGTGAATTAGAGAACATAGATTTACAACAAAAAAGAAATTTGGGGGGATCACGTAGTCTAATACTCTCATTTTATAAATAAAGAAACTGATACACAGGGATTTGTCCAATGTCACACCTTTAGTAGTTATCAAGTTGGAATTCAAAGCTAGATCTTCTGATTTCAAATTCATTGATGTTGTTCATTCTTTGATTTTTGAAGAGGACAAATGCCATCATATCTTGACTCAAGAGTAAACTGGATTTAGTGAGGCAGAGTTGTGCAAGTTGCCAACCTTAGTTTCTTTGGACTACCTCTATGCCCTTATATACTAATTTGCATCGATATATATTTGAATTGTTGTATATACATGTCTTAAGACCCCTTATCAAAAAGTCATATGCAATATGACTTTTTGATAAGGGGTCTTAAGACATGTATTGGACATGTATTTGAAACTGAATAACCTCATTTTAAAAAATGAGTGGACCAAAAAACAAATTATAGAAAGAATTAACCATTTTATCCTAGATAATGATAATAAGGAAACAACATACCAAAACCTATGGGATTCATTCAAAGCAACTCTCAGGGGATATATTATAGCTCTAAATGCTTACATGAATAAATTAGAGAAAGAGGAAATCAATGAACTAAACATGCAACTAAAAAAATTAGAGAAAGAACAAATCAAAAATCCCCAATTAAATACCAAATTAGAAATTCTAAAAATTAAAGGAGAAATTAATAAAATTGAAAGCAAAAAAACTATTGAATTAATAAATAAAACCCAAATTTGGTATTATGGAAAAAAACCAATAAAATTGATAAACCTCTGTTCAATTCGATTAAAAAAAAAGAAGGAAGAAAACCAAATTGCTAGTATCATAAATGAAAAAGGTGAACTCACCACCAATGAGGAGGAAATTAAAGTAATAATTTGAAATTATTTTGCCCAACTCTGTGAATAAATTTAATAATCTAAGTGAAATGGATGAATATTTACAAAAATATAAGTTGCCCAGGTTAAATGAAGAAGAGATTAAATACCTAAACAACCCTATCTCAGAAAAAGAAATTCAACAAGCAATCATTGAACTCCCCCCCCAAAAAATCCTCAGGGCCTGATGGATTCACAAGTGAATTCTACCAAACATTTAAGGAACAATTGGTTCCAATTCTATATAAACTCTTTGGAAAAATAGGGAAAGATGGAACTCTGCCTAACTCTTTCTATGAAACCAATATGGTGCTGTTGTCTAAACCAGGAAGAGTTAAAATAGAGAAAGAAAAGTATAGACCTATTTGCCTGATGAATATAGATGCAAAAACCTTAAATAAAATCTTAGCAAAATAATTACAACAAGTTATCACTAGGATAATACATTATGATCAAGTAAGATTTATTCCAGGAATGCAGGATTGGTTGGAAAACTGTTAGTATACTCAATTATATCAACAACAAACCTATCAGAAATCATATGATCATATCAATAGATGCTGAAAAAGCTTTTGACAAAATACAGCATCCATTCCTATTAAAAACACTAGAGAGTGTAGGAACAAATGGACTGTTCCTTAGAATAATTAACAGTACCTATATAAAAGCATCAACAAGCATTATATTCAATGGGGAGAGGCTAGAGGCATTCCCAATAAGATCAGGGGTGAAACAAGGGTGCCCATTATCACCACTACTATTCAGTATTGTATTAGAAATGTTAGCTTCAGCAATTAAAGAAGAAAAAGAAATTGAAGGAATCAGAATTGGGAAGGAAGAGACAAAACTCTCACTCTTTGCAGATGACATGATGGTCTACCTAAAGAATCCCAAGAAATCATCCAAAAAACTAGTAGAAACAATTAGCAATTTTAGCAAAGTTGCAGGTTATAAAATAAACCCTCATAAATCCTCAACTCTTCTATATATGTCTAGCAAGATACAGCAGGAAGAGCTAGAAAGAGAAATCTCATTCAAAGTAACCTCAGACAATATAAAATACTTGGGAGTCTATTTGCCAAGACAGACTCAGAATCTTTTTGAAAACATTTACAAAACACTTCCCACACAAGTAAAACCACATGTAAATACTTGGGCAAACATCAACTGTTCATGGATAGGTTGAGCTAATATAATAAAAATGACAATTCTGCCAAAACTAAACTACTTGTTTAGTGCCCTACCCATCAAAATTCCAAAAAATTACTTTAATAAATTAGAAAAAATTGTAAGTAAATTCATATGGGGAAATAAAAAGTCAAGAATTGCCAGGAGTTTAATGAAAAAAAGTGCAAAAGAAAGTGGCTTAGCCCTACCTGATCTAAAATTATATTATAAAGGATCAGTCATCAAAACTGTTTGGTGTTGGCTAAGAAATAGAGTGGTGGACCAGTGGAATAGACTAGGTGTAAAAGCAGGAGATGATTATAGTAATCTGCTGTTTGATAAACCCAAAGAGTCCAGCTATTGGGATAAAAACTCCCTCTTTGATAAAAACTGCTAGGATAATTGGAAGTTAGTATGGAAGAAACTTAGATTAGACCAACACTTCACACCCTTTACCAAGATAAGATCCAAATGGTTATAGGACTTAGACATAAAAAACAATACTATAAGCAAATTAGAAGATCAAGGACTAGTTTACCTGTCAGATCTATGGAAAGGGGAGCAGTTTATGACTAAGGAAGAGTTGGAGACCACCACCAAAAACCAATTAGATGATTTCAATTACTTTAAATGAAAAAGCTTTTGCACAGATAAAACCACTGTAACCAAGATCAAAAGAAATGTAGTAAATTGGGAAACAATCTTTACAACTAATGATTCTGACAAAGGACTCATTTCTAAAATATACAGAGAACTGAGTCATATTTTTAAAACAAACAGCCATTCTCCAATTGACAAATGGTCAAAGGATATGCAAAGGCAATTTACAGATGAGGAGATCAAAGCAATTCATAGCCATATGAAAAAATCATTAATTATTAGAGAAATGCAAATTAAAGCTTCTCTGAGGTACCACCTCACACCTCTCAGATTGGCCAATATGACCAGAAAGGATAATGACCATTGTTGGAAGGGTTGTGGGAAATCTAGGACACTATTACACTGTTGGTGGAGCTGTGAACTCATCCAACACTTCTGGAGAGCTATTTGGAACTATGCCCAAAGGGCAAAAAAAGTGTGCATACCCTTTGACCCAGAAATACCACTACTGGGTCTATATCCTGAAGAGATAATGAAAAAGGGTAAAAACATCACTCGTACAAAAATATTTATAGCAACCCTGTTTGTGGTGGCAAAGAATTGGAAATCAAGTAAATGTCCTTCATTTGGGGAATGGCTTAGCAAACTGTGGTATACGTATGTCATGGAACACTATTGTTCTATTAGAAACCGGGGGGATGGAATTTCAGGGAAGCCTGGAGGGATTTGCATGAACTGATGCTGAGTGAGATGAGCAGAACCAGAAAAACACTGTACACCCTTTCAGCAACATGGGGGTGATGTTCAACCTTGAAGGACTTGCTCATTCCATCAGTGCAACAATTGGGAGCAATTTTGGGCTCTCTGCAATGGAGAATACCATCTGTATCCAGATAAGGAGCTGTGGAGTTTGAACAAAATTCAAGGACTATTCCCTTTAATTTAGAAAAACACAGATATCTTATTGTTTGATCTTGTTACCTCTTAGACTTCTTGTCTCTTCTCTAAGGATATGATTTCTTCTCTCATCACACCCAATTTGGATCCAGGTACAACAAGGAAACAAAGTAAAGACTGACAGATTGCTTTCCATGGGGTGGGGGTGGGGGGAGGGAAGTAAGATTGGGGCGGAAATGTAAAACTCAAATAATATCTTTATTAAAAATTAATTTAAAAAAAGAAAAAACATTAAAGAGAATTAGGCAGAAGAGATATATTAGTTGCATTGTGTATCGTAGCAGCCATTATAGCAGCTACTTCAGTGACTATTTTTGTATAAGTAGGGAATAGAAAAAAAAAATTGGAAGCTAAATATATTCTAGAATTATCAGAAAACACTCAGGAGAGAATTAATGAAGATCTTTATCATTTGATTAATGCATTACAAACCTCTGTAAGAGACAATTGCAGCCAAGATGGTGACAAGAAGGGATCAAGTCTTAGGCGCTCTCTGATAAAACGTGAAACTAAGGACTCTAAACTTTCAAGAGACAGAACCCACAAAAGGACCCATTGAGGCAGTTCTCCTACTCAAGGTAACCTGGAAAAGAGCAGAAAGGCTCTGCTTCCCAGGGTTGGAGGGGCGGCCTGCCAGAGGGGTGGCCCGCCAAAGCGAAAGAACTTCAGCCTCCCGGAGGCAGCCCCAGGGCACTGAGAGCTGTGGCTCACAGCAGCAAGGGAGTCTCCTGAGCTGCACCCCAGGGAGCACTGGTCACAAAGTGGGGGAACAGCAGGGGACCTCTGCCAGAGTGACCACATGGAGCCCAGCCCTCAGGGCACACAGCTAGCAGCCTGGTCTTTCCACAGCCCAGATCTGGAAATAGAAGCAGGCGGAGCCAGTAAGCAGGAGCCTCCAGGGCATGAGCCCATTGAGCTGAGGGAGGGGAGTGAAGAGAGAGAGAGACTGCAGAGCTCTGTCCTCTGCCCCTGGAACAGGACTATTGGGCTCTGACCACATTCAGATCCTGATCACAGTCTAGGCCTCCCCATAGAACAGCAGGGCCCCCTGTACCTCAGCCCTGTGGCAGAGGGGGGCGTTTATGGTCATTCACAGACCAGGAGGGAGGACAGAGCCTCACACACTGAGACCCTTGTGGGAGTGTCCCAAAAGCTCAGGAAGCACCCCAAAACCAGGCTCAGGCTGGGAAAATGAGCAAGCAGAGAAATAAGAGGAAGACCATTGAGAAATATTTTGTGTATGAGCCCAAGAAGGATCAAAATACTCAGTCTGAAGATGAGGAAGCACAAGCTCCTGCATCTAAAGACTCCAAGCAAAACAGAAATTCGGTTCAGTCCATGACAGAGCTCAAAAAAAGACTTTGAAAATCAAATGAGGGAGGTGGAAGAAAAACTGGGAAAAGAAAGGAGAGAGATGCAGGAAAAACATGAAAATGAAGTCAGCAGCTTAGTCAAGGAAATCCAAAAAAATGCTGAAGAAAATAGCATGCTAAAAACCAGCTTAGGCCAAATGGATAAAACATTTCAAAAAGTTATTGAGGAGAAGAATGCCTTAAAAAGCAAAATTGGCCAGATGGAAAAAGAGATAAGAAAACTCTCTGAGGAGAACAAATCCTTCAGACAAAGAATAGAATTCAGGGAGATTAATGAATTTACCAGAAATCAGGAATCAATACTTCAAAACAAAAAAAAAAAATGAAAAATTAGAAGAAAATGTGAAACATCTCATTGAAAAAACAACTGATATGGAAAACAGACTTAGGAAAGATAATTTAAAAATAATTGGAATACCTGAAAGTCATGATCAGGAAAAGAGCCTTGACATCATTTTAAAAGAATTTACTACAAGAAAATTGCCCTGATATTCTAGAAGCAGAGGGCAAAATAGAAATGGAGAGAATCCACCGATCCCCCCGAGAAAGAGATCCCAAAAAACCAGCCCCTAGGAATATTATAGCCAAGTTCCAGAACTCCCAAGTCAAAGAGAAAATATTACAAGCAGCCAGAAGGACACAGTTCAAATATCCTGGAGCTGCAGTAAGGATCACACAGGACTTAGCAGCAACTACATTGGAAGCTCATAGGGCTTGGAATACAATATACCAGAAGGCAAAAGAGTTTAGAATGCAGCCAAGAATGAACTACCCAGCAAGGCTGAATGTCCTCTTCCAGGGAAAAAGATGGACTTTCAATGAACCAGGGTAATTTCAAATGTTCCTTTTGGAATGGCCAGAGCTGAACAGAAGGTTTGATCTTCAGATACAGGACTCGGGTGAAGCACGGAGATTGGAGGAGAGGGGGGAAATATGAGGGACTTAATGTTGATGAACTGCATGTATTCCTGCATAGAAAAAGGACACTGATAATACTCATATGAACCTTCTCAGTTAATAGAGCAAGTAGAGGGAGCTTTTATAGTTGAAGCACAGGAGAAAGCTGAATTTGAAGACAAAATATGGTGTAAAAATGGAGTCAATAGAAAAAAGGGAAATGTAATGGGAGAAAGAAAAAGGAGAGGAGGGAATAGGCCAAGATATTTCATATAATAAGATTTTTTTATTACAATGAGCTATTGCAATGATATGGAAGGGGGGAGGCAAGGGGGAATGAGGGAACCTTTGCTCTCATCAGAGGTGGCTAGGAGAGGAAACAGCATATATGCTCAATGGGGTATAGGCATCTGGAGTAAGAAGTGGGGGGATCAGGAGGAAGGGGTGGGGATGTGAATAAAGGAGGAGAGGATGGACCATGGCGGGAGCGTGGTCAGATATAACACATTTTCTTTTTTACTTCTTGCAAGGGGCTGGGATTGGAAGGCCTGTCCAGGACCATAGGGCCAGGTGGATGCCGGGCCTAAGAGGTGGTATGGGGGCTCAGGGCTTCTTGGCCCCAGGACCAGGGATCTGTCTGCTGCGCCACTCGGTGACCCTACAGCAGAGTCAGAGTGAAAGGAGAGAGAAAATATAGTACATTGTAGTGGAGAAATAAGAAAGGAGGGAGTTGCGATCAGCAATGGCGACATTGGAAAAATATGGAAGTAACTTTTGCGATGGCCTTACCATAAAGAATGCGATCCACCCATGACAGAGTTGTTGGTGTTGGAACAAAGACTGAAGCACACTTTTTATTATTATTATTTGGGGGAGGGTGCAGGGCAAATGGGGCTGGGTGGCCTGCCTGTGGCTGCATAGCAGGGTGATCGTTGGGTGTCTGAGGCCGGATTTAGACCCAGGTGCTCCTGACTCAAGGGCCAATGCTCTGTCTGCCACCCAGCCACCCCTACTATTATTACTATTTTATTTTATTTTGAGTCTTTTTTTTTCTTCTTCTTTTAGGTTTTTGCAGGGCAGTGGGGATCAGGTGGCTTGTATGTCACACAGCTGGGTGATTGTTGGGTCTACAGGGCTGGATGTGGGCTCGGATGCTCATGGCTCCAGGGCTGTTGCTTCGTCCATTGCGTTACCTGGCCATACCTACAATTATTACTATTATTCTTTTTTTAATTTTAATTTTTTTTCTCTCCCCTTTACTTTATCGCCCAAGCAAGTCTATATTCATGGGTGGATGGGTATTTTGTTTGCTCTTAAACAAGAATATTTTATTAATGTAAAAAAAACATTTGTACAAAATGAGAATTAAAAAATAAAATTGAAAAAATTGAAAAAAAAGAGACAATTGCAATGTGATTATAGAGTTTCTGCTATTTGTGTTATAATACCTCATTTATTCCATGGGATAATATAAAAGGTTATTTGAATGGAATATGGTGTAATGATTCTATAACTGTGGATATGAATCAATTGCATAAAATTGTTAATGATATTGCATTAGAATGGAAATGGACTCAGGTATTGATAATTTGTTTAACTTTGTTAATAGGCTTCATCCTTTTCATTTTGTGAACCTGTTAGTGAGCATGCTTCCTGGTATCTTTGCATTATTATTGATATTGTGTATTATACCCATTTGTATTAAACGTCTTTTGTCACTAGGAAAAAAAAAAGACCCCTTATCAAACTGCAAAATCTTTGGCTGTGCTTCTGTGTCTAATTTTATCTTCGTATCTCCTGCATTTTATACAATGCACATCATAAACATCATAAAATTTGTTTTTTTAATTGAATTGGATATTAAAATGAAAGTTTCTTAAGCAAAGAACTTTCATTTTGTAAAATATGAGGAGATAGTTATGAGAAGTGGAGTTTTCTGTGTATTCCTGTAATTTGAGATTTGCCAGTAGGACAATGTCACAAGACAAAGTCAAAGGCTTCCTTACTTTTGGAGGAGAAATGCCACTATCTATTTAGTCTTTTAAAAGAAGAATGTTTCTTGCTCATTAGTGACCTTAGGCAAATTATTTAATTACTCTGGGCCTCAGACAACTAGATTTCTCCAAGGCTCTTTCAAATTCTAAAAATTAATTAGTCTATGAACAGGAGTCAGGGCCAGCCGCTAGATATCCTCCCACTTTCCTTTCTGCCTCCTTCTCCCATTTACTGGTGCTCCATCTGTCAATCTCCCTCAACCCTGATTAGGGAATTAGTAAGTTATTTGAGTATGATCATTCCTTCTTTCCTGTCCTATCATAACCACAGACAAGGCTTCCAGTTATATGCTTCCAAGTTACATATTGGCTTTCTTTTCATGAACTTGGACTGTAACTCTGTATTCTTGCTCCTCTCTGTCTGCGCTCCTAGAATTCAGGCAGTGAAGGCATGCCCACTATTTATATGATGCTTCAATCCCTTAGGTTTCCACATCTCTGTAAAAATAAAAGGTCCAGAAAGGACTGAGCCTGGGATTTGACCCAGGACTTTTCAGCCTTAGGACCATTTCCTTTGCCACATAATTGCTCACCAGACTTCTACCAAGTTTCTTATGAGCAGGAGATGGGAGAATAATTGATACTTCCAGCTATCTAATTTTATTGTTATGCTTTACAATCTCGGGTTGAGATTAGAACTGATGACTAAAGTGCCATTTTTATTTGACCCAAAGATTCAGTGGAATAAACACTAGAGTCAGTGATTCATATCCTAGCTTTATGTCTGCTCCTAAATCCCTGGAAGTTTTGGGTAAGCCACTTGACCTCTCAGTCTGTTTCCTCAACTACAAAATGAGGGTTTGTTCTAGCTTTCCAGTTCTAATATCTAGATTCAATATTAACTTCTTTGTTAGAAGAATTATTCAGGGATATCTATATCTTCTTTCAGAAGAAATGGGAAAGACAGGATGCATCTTTTCTTTTCCTATGAAAACCCTGCCCATTCTTCTCCAGGGAAAAGCAGACTGTAGTGTGGTTTGTATTGCTGCTATATTAGTGTCGAGATACCTCCCTGGGGGTCAATTATCTGTGAAGAAAAATCATGTTTTAACTTCTAATAAAATAATCTCTTGAGAACATTCCCTTATTCCAAGTAACTTGACAATAGCATGGAATTTCATAATTCAAATCTTACTCAGAGTAGAGTTCCCATTATAAATTATTTCTGTTTATTCAAATTATCTTTATCCTTATCATCCTGTTTGTGTGCTCTGATTTATCAATGACCTTCCTGAATATGGTGCTCAAAACCAAACATATTACTCTGTATGTGATCTGACCAAAGTCAGAAAGAGTAGAATTGTCTGGTAAACCTCTCTTCTTCCTTTTGCTGTGATGAGATCATCACATGGAAGATAAGATACATGACTTTCATTGAACTAAGGAGACTTTGACCTTTGGGGAATTTTAAGTGTTGATCTGCAGGGCAGTAAAAGGTATTTTGCTGGAGTTATGGAAATGGGTACTATCACTTCTCTTTTTCTGGATATTATGTTTCTATTATAAAGATCAAAGATCACCTTCCAATCTACGAATCATTTACACAAACTGCACTCTTGCCACATCTCCCTCAGCCAATATCTATGTAGCTGATTTTTTGGACCGGAGTCAGCCTTTACATTTATACCTTTATTTTCATCTTTAGTTCAGTCAAAAGGAATTGGTGTGAGCCAGGAAAAGGTATTTCTTCTCAATTATTCTTGTAAATCTTGGCCCAACCTTTTTTCTGGTTTAATACTGCCTTGTAACTAAGATCCCTTAATTTTCCATGCTAAATTTTCACTTATCCTACTGGGTTCTAGGACTATTTCCGATATTAACAATGGTGCACCTGTTTGCCTGTGTTTCTCTTCCACTGTCTTGTTAAGGAGTCAGGCTCCCCTGTAAGATCCATTGGCACAAACACACTTGTCTTTCAACATTACTAGCACAGGTCCAGGTCCCTATTTACCATGGCTTGGCTGATACTCCTGGCACCTGAAAATCATATGGGTTAGAAGCATGCCCATTAGCATTCTACTTTGTAACTACTAGCTTTCCATTTTTGAAGCACAAAGGTCTGTTATTAATTATATTGAGATGACCCAATCAATTAATTTCTTTGTATTACGGATTTTATATCTAATCTACAAATCCTGATCAACATATTTATATACATAAATACATATGTGCAATGAAGACAATAGGTATTATAAACCTTTTCTATCTGTCTTATGGATTTTTAATGTCTAGTACCAGATGCCTAGAAACCCCAAATCCTGAGACTATGATAATCTAGAAATTCACAATCTTAAAGCTGTTGGCTTCAAAAATGGAGTCATATGAGGAGCAGTTAGGTGGTATAGTGGAAAGAGCACTGGCCTTAGAGACAGGAGGACCTGAGTTCAAATCTGACCTCAATCACTATGTTACCCCAAGCAAGTCTCTTAACTCCAATTGTCTCCAAAAACAATATGAGAAATGGAGTCATATAGTACAAAACTTATTGGACTGGTAAGCAAAAATGCCTTAAGTTCAAATCCTGCCTCTTAGTCTTATCATGTGACCTTCAGTAACTCCCTTAATTTATCTGATTCTTTGTTTATTTTTTTAATCTATAAAATGGGGAATAAACCAACATTTACCTCATATGATTGTTATAAGGAAAACACTTTGCAAATTCCAAATTGTAATAAATTTGAGATATTACAGTTATTGAAAGAGAGAGACCCTAAAGTCCTCAGAAAGAGATACACATAAATTTTCCTAAATGACCATCTGTTTTTCTTATATATATTGGCTTTAAGCCTCATGTGATTATTTTTTAATATGGTCTGTGATTTCTTTGGTATTGATAACTTCCCTTGAGGAAGCTGTTTCTGCCTATTCAGAGCAACATCTTGTCTAGAATAAAGAGTTGTCTGGGTCACAGACAGGTTAAAAAACATTCCCATGGTCACTGAGCTAGCCTATCAGACAACAGTTCTGTTTCTAAGATCTGGTGAGTTAGGAAGGGCATAGTTCAGAGAATAAATCTAGTAACTAGAGTCACATATCAGGTGCCAAATCATGTTGATTGGTCCAAAGGTCCATACAAATGCCAATCGTTTTAGAATGAAAGTGGTACAACAGCCCCACCATTCCAATAGGTTAAAGCAGTTTAACACTATTAACAAAACAGCCTAATCACTATTTTTGTTCATCTGATCCTTCTTATCTTCCTGGTCTTATTGTGGACTTTGACTAGAACTTTTTAATTCTTAGGATCCTATTTTCATCCACTCTATTTAATCATATGCCTGGGTTCCTGGTCCAGTTCTCTGGTATTTTGACTGAGGGAAGACTATGGCAGTATCCTATCCTCTGAGCAATTAAACAGAACAAGATCCAGAGCCAATGTATGCAGGAAAAGCTGAAGAATCCAAGAATCCAAAAACTGAAAGGATAGCATTGACTTTTACACCTTGATAATGATTTGTTTTAGGTAATCCATTAGGAGAGAGGCAAGATAAATCAAGAACAAGGTTGAACTTCTAAATTTTCTCATTTGTAAAAATGGGGAGGAAGACCCCTGTTTTGCCTACTTCAAAGGACTCCCATGCTATAAGGAACAAATTAAGAACACATATAAAATACCAATGTAAGAGACTTTTTCTTGTACAGATTTGGCATCTGGGACAATTTGCATCTCAGAATTAGTCTATCTATCTCAGAAACAAGTGGCACATCATAAAAGGAAGAAATAGGCACCTTTTTTTAACAGTGGAATAAGAAAGAAAAGATGCAAATTTAATTTTACCCATAACATATAATGTGAGGAAACAGTTGGGGTTTTTTTGTGTGTGTGTGATTCAATTGAGCTCACCAAGCCACTACAGAAAAAAAAATGAGACTTTTGTCAGGGTTTTCTGGGTGGTCCTGGCAACATCTCTAACCTGTTGAGACATTGATACTAGAAGAGGCAAATCCAGATCAATGGTAATTGCTACTCATTGAAACTAGTTCTGGTGCATACAGAGGATGCTATGGCAACAGGTAGCACTAGGAAAAAAGGAAACTGTTACTTAGCAACTGGAAACTTCTAGCACCTCTTAGAGAGCCAGTTAGCTATTGTAGGAATTATATACATGGATTTAACTACAGGGGGTTATGAGGGGTATGGGGAGAGGGACTGGACAGGAATCATAGCAAGAAGCCAAAAAGCAGTGTGGTCTAAAAAAAAAAAAGTAATAAAGATGACCATAGGAGGGATGGGTTTTGAATCCTGGTTCTGATTTTTACTAACTACATAACCCTGGGCAAGTTAGATAATGTCTCCAGGGTTCAGTTTCCTTACCAGGAAAATGGGGTTAATAATGTCTGCTTTTCCTATGCCAAAGGATTGTCCCAAGGAAAATACTTGATAAACCTTAATTTGCTCTATAACAATGTGAGTTCAACATGTCTTATGGTTGTTTCCATGGTGGTTCACAACCTTGAGTATTTGAGAAACAAAGAGGCCCTGAACTGAAGAGGTTAATTTGCATCAATTTCAGAAAGCATTACTGAATCTATTCCCTGTAAAGTACTGTGCAGATTTCCTAGACAAAAAAAGGGAAGTAGTCCTTGCCATTCCTTCTTCTACCCTGACCCCAAACCCATTCCCCAAAAATGTCTACCTCTTTTTGAAGGAATTTAACATATGCTTAGATAAGTAAATACAAGGTAATTTGAGAAAGAAAAAAGAACCAGTGTCTGGAAATGATAAATAAAAAGTGACATATGACATAAGCCTTGAAGAAAGAGAAGGATCCTGAGAGGTAAAGATGAGATGGGAAGTACATTCCAGAAGAAGCTGGTGGTAGAGTACTTAGAATTCTGAGACCAGAATCAGGATGACCCAAGTTCAAACCCTAACCCAGAAACTTACTAGATGTATGACCCTGGGCAGAGCATTTAGCCTCTGTCTCACTTTCCTTGTCTGTAAAATGAAGGTAATAATAGCACCATGCTCACAGGGTTATTGTAAAGTTCAAACATAAATAGTAGTTATTATCAATATAATTATTATTCTGTTGTAACAGAGGTAATAAACAGAATTCCCCTAAGCTTAGGCCATTTCTGATTGGTGTCATGTGGGGTTCAGTTCTGGTCCCAAGGTATCAGTAATGATACCCATGTTCAAGAATATTGCTCACTGAGTTGGGATTAACTCCTCACTCAAAAGACTTTAAAGAGAAAGACACTAATATCACTCTTAGGTCTGTTTCCCAAGGTGATCATGGAAAAAGTCAAAGAGCCTATATGTTCTAAAATATTTATTAGCAGGGCAGCTAGGTGGTGCAGTGGATAGAGCACCAGCCCTGGAGTCAGGAGTACCTGAGTTCAAATCCAGCCTCAGACACTTAATAATTACCTAACTGTGTGGCCTTGGATAAGCCACTTAACCCCATTTGCCTTGCAAAAAAAGCTAAAAAAATAATATATTTATTAGCAACTCTTTTGTGGTGGCAAAGAAGTAGAAACTGATGCCCCTCAGTTGGGGAATGACTAAACAAGTTGTAATATATGATTACAATGGAATAATATTATGCTATAAGAAATGATGAACCAATTAATTTTAGAAAAATATGGAAGGACTTGTATGAAATAATGAAAAGTGAAATGAGTAGATCCAAGAGAACATTGTATACAGTAACAGCAATACTGTTTGAAGATGATTATGAATGACCAAGTTATTCTGAGTATTATAAATATTCAAAGCAAAGGACCTATAAAGGAAGATGCTAGCCACCTCCAGAAAAGGAACTGACAAGTAGAAGTATGCATAGTATGGTTTTACATATAATTATAAATTTATGTCAAATGGTGGTATTTTTTTTTGTCTTTTTTTTAAGGTGTGTTTTTTTTTAGCAAGGCAATGGGCTTAGGTGGCTTGCCCAAGGCCACACAGCTAGGTAATTATTAAGTGTCTGAGTCTGGATTTGAACTCAGCTCCTCCTGACTCCAGGGTTGGTGCTCTATCCACCACCTAGCTGCCCAAATGGTGGTCTTCTAAAAAATGTAATTGGGAAATATTTAACAAGATAAATAAAATTCAGTAAAAAGATATTCAAATGGAATGGTAGGTAGGATTGGGAGGTAAAGAGAGATGTTCAGAACTTAAAATATAAACCAAAAAATTAAATTAATTTTTTTAAAAAGAGAGAGGCTTCTGTTCTTGCTCTTTCCTTCCTTTCCATAGTCTAAAATGTGAAGCATAGAACTCTCATACCACTTTCCTTCTCTTTCATATGTTTTCAGTCTGTATTGTAGCTTCTAGTTCTGAAGAGCAAGTTGGGATGGAATGAAGGCTCAGGAGTTCATTTCCATTAGCTTCAATGCCACGCCCTCTGGGGAGGACTTAAAGCATCCAAACTGAGTGTCGACTCCTCCTGGTTGACATCCAAATCCTCATTTGAGACTCCAACATCATCAGTCTATAAACTGACAGGGACAGAGGCAGAGAAACAGAGAAGAGAATACAATGCCAGAGGGAAGGGAATAAGTTATGAGACACTGTCTTAGAGCTTTGAAGACTATTTTCACTGCTCTCTCTTCTTTCTCTTCCCACCTATCTGACCTCTCCCCTCCAAGGCTGTTTTCTGCACAGAATTATTTTATGTGTGTTACAATTTGTATTTACTTTTGTTTATATTTTGAAGATCCTTTTATGTATACATGCTGTCTCTCCAGATGGAATGCAAGTTTCTTCTTATGCCCAATTACTATAGTACAAATATTTATTGACTAATTAATTGAAAAGCAGCTTGTCTTTGTTTTGGGTTTGATGGACTTTTTCTGAGTTAACCTAATTGCTGCTGATAGATAACGCTGTTCCTGTGGGGAAGTATATTCAGAGTTCAAAAAAAATGATTTCTGAACTTTTGGAATCAATCAACTCCCCAAGTACTTATATCAATAGCTGATAATAGCAATAAGAGTTTGAATTTATAGAAAAATTTGAGTGAATTTTATAAGAAAATTTTCATTCAGGACTCAAAATTTCTCAAACTTTCAGTGTTATTTTCTTTTTCATTTCAACTTCTAAAACAACAAAGTTTTAAGTGAATGGAAAAATATTCTCATATTCATAACTCACTTTGAATCAATGGTATGGTAGTGGAGAACTAAATACAATTTAGGGATGCAGGAATAAGAGACCCAGTGTTCAGAACTGGGTAGATAATAATCCCATTGTCCTTTTCTCTAATTAAACCATGTTTAGATTTGAACATTACATTCTAGAAAGGAGTTTGACAAGCTGGAATAACCAACCAAAGAGTAACCAGGTTAGTGAAGGACCAGAAAACTATGTCACAAGAAAATTGAATAGAGGAAAGAGAAAGATCGCACCAATCTAGGACTTATCAGATAATGTGACTTTGAACAAGTAGATCACCTAACGTGTCTGGACTTTAAAAAGAAAAGATGGAGGACAGCTAGGTGGTGCAGTGAATAGAGCACCGGCCCTGGAGTCAGGAGGACCTGAGTTCAAATCCTCAGACACTTAACAATTACCTAGCTGTGTGACCTTGGGCACATCACTTAACCTATTGCCTTACCAAAAAAAAAAAAACTAAAAAAAATGATTGGACAATTCACCAAGTAAGTAATCAAGTTCCTACTATGTATATGTCAGACATGCTAGTGGCTAGGGATATAAATGCAGTGAGACCATCTCTGCCTTTAAGGAGGATGCAGCTAAAAGAAAGCTATAATATGCTCACAGAGAAGCAAATATAGGATAGTTCTAAATCCTAAAATTTTATCTTATAACACACTGAGATGTTTGGTCTAAAGAAGAAAAGACTCAGAGGGGTCTCATCACAGATTTCCTAATTTCAAGGGTTGTCATATGAATAAGGGATTAGAATTAGAAAATTTTTGTGGGGGAGGGGGACCTGGAGGCAGGACAAGAAACACTGGGAAAAAGTATAGAAAGACAGATGGTTTATTCAATGCAAGGAACAACACCCAGACAATTAGAGCAATTCTGACATAGAATGGAAGACCTCCAGAGGTCCCAGCAGCCTGTACCTAGGAGGTGGAAAGGTTATTGGTCTGGTATATTATATAGGAGAATAATGCTCTGACTGAGACATAACTAGATGACTGAGGTTTCCTTACAGTTCTGAGATTCTTTGATCAGGATTTCTATAGACTCTTAGGATGGAAAGGGACTACCTAGGTCCATATTTAATCCGTGTCCCAACTGATCACTTCTCTGATGGGAGAGAGGATTATCCATAGTCACTGACCAAATACTTCTAGTACTAGGGAGATGATTTTGTAAACTAAGACCCAGAATATTATTAAATTCTCATATTTTGGCCAAAGGCGAGATGCTAGTTCTAGCGTTTTTGGCTGCTATAAGGCTATTTCTGCCCACAGTCTACTGAGTCATCCATCAGTAATCAGACTTCCTCCTGAATAGTAGGTAGAAGACCCTTGAGGCAATTGGCCCATAGAGGTCAGATGAAAAAAGGTACTAGCTGACTTTAGCATTCATACATACATACATACAGCCCACTTCCAATTGTAGACAGCAGATGGAGCCACTGCAACAGCTTCTCATCTGTCATCCTTTTGGACTTACATTGATTTTCAGAGCTGAACAATGACCATAGAAACCATCCAAGGTCATAAATTTGGAGCTGAAAGACATTTTAGAGACCATCTAGACCAACCCCATCATTTTACTGTTGAGAAAACTTGGGCCAGAATGGTCAGGTAACCAGAGTCCCATTTATCATTAAGGGTCAGAAGCAGGATTTGTAGCTTCATCCTCTGATGCCAAATCCAGTACTCTCTCTTGAACCACTCTGCCTCTCCTCTCCCTCCCCATTTTTCAGAGGAGGAAACTATAATTCTCACTGGAAGAGATTTATTTTGTTCCTTGATTCCAAAGTTAGTGATTATTCTTCCCTTTCTTCTGGCATATTCTTGGTCTTATTACATAGGTCAGGATTATATAGGGTTAGAACTTTTATTTTTATTTGTTTTTCACATTAAATGCTTTCTTCCATTAAAAAAAATGCAATGCTGTGGATGAGGGGAAGGGTGGCATTGTGGCCAGAGCTTGGTTCTATTCAGCATGCCAGAACCTAAGAATGTGCTACCAAAATCAAGTGCCTTGCACCAGCTGGTACTCTGGAGGTAACTGCCAGGCTCCCTGAACCTCTCTGGCTCACAGTCTACTAGTCAATCACTTCCATTGATAATAGTCATTTTCTAGTCTAGATAGGGTAGGCATGCATTCTTTGCCTCCTTCCCCCCAGGACTTAGCAGAGCCTGGTAAATAGTAATAATTAATGATTTGATGAATGACTAAAGCCTCTGATCCCCAGAAGACAAGGGAAAGGAGAGTTAGAGTGGTCCAAGAGAGAGTCCTGATTTGGGCATCAGAGGATTTTCATATCCTGCTTCTGACCCTTAATGATAAGTGTGGTATGGCTATATAACCACTCTGGCCTAAGTTTCCTCAACAGTAAAATGCCAGGGTTGATCTAGATGGTCTCTAAAACATCTTTCAGCTCCAACTCACCTACAATACCTTTCAGGTGACTCATTGTCTTGTCTTTCTGCTGTACCCTCTCAGAGTTTTGAACTATCTTCTGAACTTTCTAAGTCTGTAGTGGAGCATACTAAGGAATGAAGCTTCAATTTTTTTTTTCAAAATCTGCAGAGGCTGCAGCAGTGGAACCAGGAAACCTGGGTTCAAGTCCTGGGTCTTGCCATTTACAAGCTGTGTGATTTGGGGCTTGCAAACTTCCCCATTCTGGAACTTAATTTGTTCCTCTATAAAATAGAGAAAAAAAGGATGGAGTAGAGGTATCGTGCTTGAAGGGAAAGAATCCAGACTTTGGAATGAGAGAACAAGGGAGAATATCATGAAAAAACAAAGAAAAAAGGTATCAAGGAGAAGAGGATGATGGACAGTGTCAGAGACTGCAGAGAGGTGGAGAAAGATGAGGATTGAGAACAGGTTTTGACTATTTTTGATTAGTAAGAAAAAGATCATTAGAAAATTTGGGAAAAGTAATTTCAGTTGAATGTTGAAGTCAGAAGTCATACTGCTGGGAATTAAAAAGAATGTGTGATGAAAAGAAAAGGAGGCATTTATTGTTAGCTGACTTGTTCAAGGAGTTTAGCTAGAAAAGGAGAGAGAAATATAGGATGATAGCTAGCAGGAAAGGACAGATTACGTGAGTTTTTAAGTATGAGGGATATGTAAATCCACAGCTGCTTTTAGATAAGAAGAGATCAACCAGCAAGGGTGAGATGAAGATATGAATAGTGGTGGTAAATGATTCTTATCTGAGAAGTCTTGAAGTAGTAATTTGTCATAATAGCAAGAAAAATCTTCTGTCTTCCTGCCAAGATGCAACAGAGCATCCCCTAAGACTTTGCTACTTCCCATTTCTATTGATTCCCTTGAACACACCACCATAAGAACTCTACAAAGCACAGCTAAAGATGATAAAGTCTTGAGCAAGAATCTTAAAACATTAGGGGCATGGTTATTATTTTATCTTTGCTGGCAAACATAGACAAAGGGCTCAGAGGAAAGAAGATATTGGGAGGGAAATGACTCCTCATTAGGAAGATGCTATCAGAAAAATGAGATGTGAACCATAATTTAAAATATAGGGATGGGGGCTGTTAGGTGGCATAGTGGATAAAGAACTGGCCTTGGAGTCAGGAGTACCTGGGTTCAAATCTGGTCTCAGACACTTAATAATTACCTAGCTGTGTGGCCTTGAGCAAGCCACTTAACCCCATTTGCCTTGCAAAAACCTAAAAAATAAAATAAAATAAAATATAGGGATGACAGGTCTCTGATCAGAGAAGAAATGTACCTTAAGAGGACTGGTAAGCAGCAGAGGATTAGGGGGAGCATAATGCAATGAAAAGAATATTAGATGTGTAGTTAGGGAACTTGGTTCAAATCTTAGTTGAGTTGCTTACCACTGATGTGACCTCTTATCATCTGTAAAATGAGGGGGTTGGACTAGAGGAATCTAAGATTCCTTCATTGCTAGATCTATTATCAAATTATTGGCCATCCAACTTGGATGAAGTGGCAGATTGACCATTCACCAAAAAGAGCCCACAGGAAGGAAAAACAAGACAGGTCAGAGGGAAAAGAAAAGGTCTGCAATATTAGAGAGCACGGGAAGGGCAATTTCATTTCAAGAAACATTTATTAAGAAGTTAATGCAGCCAATCCAGTGCATGAGGCTTTAGGAGAGATGAAAATTTTAGACAACAATGATCCTGTCTTCACGGAGCTTAGTCTAGTTGGAATAAAATATAAAGAAGAAATAAAATATCAAGATACATTATGGGGGCTGGAGGGAAATTCAGGGAAATTCCCAATCAATTTGATGGACATGCCTCTCCTTCAGTAGAATATGGATATACCCATGAGCGATTAGTTAACAGGACAAAAATAACTCAATCTCTTTTGTGAGTGGGGTTGCCTACAAATTATTGGTTGATCAGGATGCTTAAAAGTTTGGACTCTGGTTAAAAGAGCTATCTTTCTCTGCCAGCCTGCAAAATCACACTAGTCTTTTTGTCTTTAATCAACTTCTCCTTTGTACTTTTCTTCCAGAGTATAGGGATGAGAAGGAGATATGTCCCTTCTAAGAAGCAGTCTGTGATGCTTTGAAGCAAAGGTGCATGTCAGAGACAGACCTGCTTGCCCATGAAGTCTGAGGGGAAAATTCTTGAGAGAGGACATAATTTGAGAGCTGGGAATGTTTTCACTTTTGATTTTGTGATTTCAGAGTCTAGCTCAGTGCTTGGCTCATAGTTGGTGCTCAACAACTGCTTCCTGATGGATCAATTCCCAACCCAAGAAATGGCCACAGTCAGGACATTTCCAAGGATTCCTGCAGATGCTTATGGCAAAAGAACTCCCATGTCGCCAGAGGTGAATGTTCAAACTTCTTAATAAAGGAGAGGAGAATCTTAAGTTACTAGATTCCATGAACTCAGTCCTCTAGTCAGAGGACTTATTTATGAGACAATCCCCAAGCCCTAAGAAATCTTTTTCCTCTTACTCTCTGACTCTTCTTTTCTCATAGAAAAAGATGGGATGTTCCTAATAAGTAGCATGCTTATTGAGAAAAGAAGAAGAATGGTGGAAGGAGTAGACACAGAGTTAATACCATAATATGAAAGAGAGTAAGAGATCAGGACTTTGATTACTCCTGAAATTACCTTGAGCTGTCCAATCAAGGGATAATGACTTTGATTTTACCATGGGAATTCTAAACCACATGGTGGCACTGTGGGTCTAGATGTCAACTGGCAGAGCTCAGAGAATGGCATTTGATTGAGGTTCAGAAGTCACTCCACTGACAGCTCCAAGTTTGCTTCCCTTCTAAAGGAAGGTTTTGAATGACAGAGAATGCTTTATGTATCTCTTGCTTTTATGTGGACAAAGCTACAATTATAAGAATTCTATCTATGATTATAGGAAATATTCTGAATTTTCCCAGAGTAAATTATAAGTAGAGACAAATGAGACAAAAAAGAAAGTGATCCTTTTGGTTCAGATCATATGTAGTTCATGTGATTCCATGGGTGG
Organism: Macrotis lagotis; assembly: GCF_037893015.1. Lineage (NCBI taxonomy): Eukaryota > Metazoa > Chordata > Mammalia > Peramelemorphia > Peramelidae > Macrotis > Macrotis lagotis. The sequence continues at coordinate 242,616,439 of NC_133660.1, forward strand.
TGAAGAGGGCAAGTCTTGAGTTACACATGAATATATAGCATATATATATATTAAACCATAATATATAATAGCCCAACACCATCACATTATTTATATACATAATGAGCCTTGCAAGGAAGGATTGGTTCATTTACTGTTTCTATATTTCCAGAGCTTAGAACAAGACAAACACTATCTGGCCCAATGTCTGACAATAATTGCTTATTCATTGACTGATGATAAAGGTATTAGCAAAATGCTCTATAAGGTCCAAGAAAAGAAGCTGTTACCAATGGTAAGGATTAGTACTCATGAAGAAGATGACATTTTAGTGGGGCAGTAAGGCTATAAAGGATTCAGGACATAGAAGAGGAAGAAAGGTAATCCAGGTTTATAAGGAATACCATAGACAAAGGCATGGGGTGGGAATATATAAAGTCTATTGTGGTATGTGGGGGTCTAGGCAATGATTTGATCGAAGAATACCCTCCAAAAGTAGAGCAAAAGAATTTGATTGTAAAGGTAGAATAATGGCAGATTGTGGAGGGTCTTGAATGTTAGGCTATACTGTGGAGGGCTACCCTAAGCAGCTAGGGGGAACCCTGCCTTCGGGCACTCAGCACTTGGGAGGAAGAAGCATATCCAAAAGTCAGGGGGAAGAGCAAGGTGGCCAGGGTACTGGTGATAGTGAATTCTGAAGACACTTTTGGACTGTTTCACAATGCTACCTAGTACCCCAATATCCTTACAGAACAACCCAGATCCAGGTGTCCCATCTAGTTGTCCCTAAAGTTGTAATAATTCACATTCATAAAATACTATCCATACAACAAACTATGGAGCCTGGCACATAGTAGGTTTTTAATAAATGCTTACTGACTAGTTGATTGGAGACAAACAAGCATTATGCTCATTTTATAGATGAGGATCCTAGAACTCAGAAGGGTTCAAATGCTTTGCCCATAGTCAGGACTAGTGAGAGGCAGAGATGGGATTTGAACTTAGATATCCTGAATTCAGTATGCTTCCCACCATACCACATTAACTCTCTATTAGTTTTCTTTCTTATGGAGCATCAAAGGTACATTGAGATGTTCCTCTATCACAGATGGATGGATACCATGGTACCGCGGATGTAACTATGAAAAATCATACTTCCCAAGAATAGCATAGCCAGGGGCTCCCACATCTTTATTGGCAAGTTCTGCCTTGCCCACAGCTGACTAATTCTTAGTGATACAAGGGACCTTCATGCTGTCCTCTCCCTACAGAGTCTTCATGATACTTCCTCTTTCTATACTTTCCTCTTTGCTAAGCCCAGTCCAACTCAAACTTTAGCTTCCCCATAATGATATAGCTAACTGAAGAGGACTTCCAAAAGAAAGAAATAATTCCTCCCCTTGTAGCTTTCCAATATAGAAATCAAATGGACACATTCAGGTCTCTTTCCTTGCATGTGCTCTGTGTGCAGATTGGGGTGACTGTCCGGGTATGTAACCTCAATCCTGTCAGCACTCTGGCAGGTAGAGTACTGGGGATATGTGTAGGTGTGATTATACTGGAGATGAGTCCCAAAAATTTGCTTTTTAAGAGGTGATAATATTCATCTTCGTATCACATCATGCCCCACCCTGGGGGCCTTTGCTCCTGATTCAGAAACAGCTTCTTTGGACAATGAAAAATCATTGAAAGTTTTGGGGCAGAAAAATGATATCATCATTAAGAAAATTTACCCTCCCTCCTCTCTCTAATACTCTGATATCAGAGCTTTGTTAAAAATTATAAATGTCTCTTTTTTAGTTAAAGAATCATTAGTCATACAAAACTTTAAAAAAAAAAGTAGTGATGGAATGGGGGACAGATAGACTGAGACAGGGAGACCAAAACAAAGAAAGACAAAAAGATTGTGAAAAAAATGACAGGGATAATGAGAGCAAGGGACAGACAGAGAAAGGGACACAGAGAGGAAGAGGGGAATTGAAGAGGGAGAAGCTAGTGAATGTGTTTTAATGAAGGAAAGGGAAGTATGATGAAGTTCTATCCATGAAAGCTGACTAATTCTACTGGAATTTGTGAGAGACAAAGGAGGTTAATTCAGTGAAATCTCCCAAAGGCACTGTATGCTCATATTTCCCATTCAAGATAATAGGACAAGCCTTTCCTTGCAAGGTTGAGATTGCAGAGAATTGAATGAGGAGGCTTATAATAATACTGAGAATCCCAAATGAATAAAGAACCAATGACAGCTGTCTTCAAGTATGATTAACAATGAAATGTAAGAAAAAAGAGGAAATATGGTGCCTGGGAAAGCATGTTTCCTTTGCAAATCCATTCCCAGGGCTGAGAATCTTGGGCTGCCTCATCTAAACCTGGCAAGATTAAATGATATTCCAGAGCTGACTCACCAGGAGACGGGAGGGCTGACTTTGGGGCAGACAGCAAGGAAAGCCACTGCTTACCCCGCTGGTGAGATCACTAACCAGGCAGCTCATGAGCAACACCATTACAACATGGTTTCTCTGTCCATCCAGCAAAGAAACCCAAATCCACAAGCTTCACTAACCTCAGCAATGTACTCTGACATAGATCTCCTCATGAGGCATGCCTCAAAGACAGCATTCCTGCCTGCATTATAAGATCTGTCTGTTCTTAAGGGCAAGGCAATACACACACACACACACACACAGACAATGAGAGAGAGAGAGAGAGAGAGAGAGAGAGAGAGAGAGAGAGAGAGATTAAAATGAGTGGGTTGGATTAGAATAATTTCTAAGGCTGTTTCCATTTCTAACATTCTGTGCTTCTGTGATCACACAGAGACTCTGTCAACATAGTGAAAATGATTAGATTGAAAGTCAGTTCTCTAGGGTTTTCTGCTGTCTTTGGGGGAGCAATTCAGATCAGAGAATGATTGATATGAGACACAACTGCAATGTGCCTCTGCTCAAGGCTACTGTTAGTGATTCCCCAGGGGAAGGTTGCTTGGGGTACAAGCTTCCCCATTTACTCCCACTCTAGTTCATTCTTAGATCTCAAGTTTCTGGTTTCCCTGATGCTCTCTGAAAATGGAGCCCAACAGTTTAGAGAAGTTTAATGAGCATCTAGTGTCATCTCCCTCATTTTAGAGATAATGAATCCAAGCTTCTCTCAACAAAGCTGGTTATTAGCCAGGACTCAGACTCAGATTGTTTGACTCCAGACCAAATGTTTGAAAATAACTGAAATGTTTCTTTAGGAACAAATTTATTGCAGTGCTATTGACTGATATTGTGACCTAATAGAATTGTCTACCAAGTAAAGGTTGTGATAGCCTCTCAAGGGCTTGGTGGTAACATCTAACCATCTTCATGAGAAATAACTGGCTTGTCCTAATATAACTATACCACTTCTTTCACTTCTTATTGTTCACCACTCCCCAACTCCCTTTCCCACAACTGACCTCCCATGACTATAGTAAAGTTGACCCCCCAGGGATCTAGACAGCTTTCCTATTTCTCTTTCCTATTACACCTTGTCCAATCTCAAAAGGACAGGGCTGATGAAAGATTCTCCTTAATGTAGGTATTGCTCAGACTTGGGTGTAGGATATAGATTCTTTGTCTAGATTATGCAAGGTTGGGGGTGGTCTAGGTATAGGAATGGTCTCTCTGTCCAAAAATGATATGATGTCACTCTGTCCAGAATGAACTCATTCTCTTCATAAAGACCACCTCTCATTAATTGTTAACCAATCAGAGTTGATAGCCACCCTCAAAAACACTCTGCTTCTAAAGGCATATAAGCTGTAAATCCGCTGCCATGAGGATCTTTGGTATTTGAGTGTCACTGCTCTTTTATTAAAAATTCTGGAATTATGGGGCAGCTAGGTGGCATAGTGGATAAAGCACCAGCCTTGGAGTCAGGAGTACCTGGGTTCAAATCCAGTCTCAGACACTTAATAATTACCTAGCTGTGTTGCCTTTGGCAAGCCACTTAAACCCATTTGCCTTGCAAAAAAAACTAAAAGAAAAAAAGAAAAAATGCTGGAATTATTAATAAAATAACTAATTATCCAGAAATTATGTCTCTTGAACTTTTTAATTACACTGTAGGAAAGTATGAATGGTAAAGGATTAGTAGCCCTGGATGTATTTTGATTTGTACAGCATATATGATTATATTATCTTTCTATACAAATTCACCTATCTTTCAAACTTCTCTATTTACATCAAGGGCACTGCCATTTCTTGGGTGTCCCAGGGTCTCAACTTCTTCCTTTACCTGACTGAAACTGGCACAGTGGATAGAGTATGGGTCCTTGAATCAGGGGACTGAGTTCAAAACTGACTTCAGACACTTAATAATTACCCAGCTGTATGACCTTAGGCAAGTCATTTAACCCCACTGCCTTACAAAAAAACAAAAAATAAAATGTATAAAGATATCAAAGATATTTTGATGAGCAAATTCAAGGGCCATTTCTCAATTTTCATTCTTCTTGAACTTTCTACAGCACTTAGCATTGTGGACTATCCTCTCTTCTCCTGGAAGAGGATACCCCTTTCTGGGCTGATGAAAACAAAAAAAGGTATATTACCTGAAAAAATTCATATCTGCATAGTTTTAAAACCTGGAAACAGGATTTTCTAACCTGTTTAAAAATTTTTCCAACTGAAGAGTTTCAATGCATTTTGAACCACCAGTTTGTTAAAAATATAAAAATATCACACCTTCTCTTTAATGGAGCAAGAATGACAGATTGAATCAGAGAAAACAGAAATTTACTAGTTGATTTTTTAAAAAATACCCTTTGTATAACTGATGGGTGGGACTGAAAAATGAGTATGATAACTTAGTAAGTAAAGTCCATGATGTATGTCTTCCATTTAATCTATGCATCTCTTTGAATTATCTGTTTTAATAACAGGCCTTAAATTGAACTTAGATCTAGAATGAATCACATGACATACTGAATCAGAGTGTTATACCAAGGTTTTTAAAAAATAATAAATGAAGCATATTCATTCACAATGTTCTCACTAAAAATATCATAAATAGCAGTTAGTAAAAGTAAAAATGTATTTATGACATTAATAAATAAAATGTTATTTTCAAATTTTATTTTTATCTCACTCTCTTAATTGTTATTTTTATATTAAGTTTTACATTGTACATAATTATTAACATATATAGTATAAAATTACATTGTATAATTGATAAATAAGCAAATATATATATATATATATATATATATATATCTTTGGGGTACAGACTCAAAAAATTGGGCTATGAGATTGAGAGAATTTGGAGAGTGCTTCCCTAATAGAAAGGGACTATGTTCAGAGAATGCCATAAAGGATATAAGTTCTACTACAACGAGGTTATTTGTTTATCAAATGGACGTAATGTGTGGGAGACAGACAGCAACAAATAGACATAACATCTTGAGAGCCCAGACACTATCATTCCTTTCTGTGATTGCCATTCTCAAAGGGAATAGAAATTAGCAAGAGCATACATATGTAAATGAGATAGAACCAAGACCACTTCATCCAGGCTATATTATATAGCTAGGTTCATCCATGAACTGTATCTGCTCCCCTTCTCACTTTGTCTTCCATGAAGTCTCTCAATCATAACATCTCTCTCAGAGATGTCATCAAATCCAAGTTATACCAGAAGCTCTCATTCTCTCTCTCTCTCTCTCTCTCTCTCTCTCTCTCTCTCTCTCTCTCTCTCTCTCTCTCTCTCTCTCTCTCTCTCTTTCTCGGCCTTCTAACTCTGATTGAAGACTTCCAAAGGATTTTATTATTCCCAAGAATACTCATTCCTCTTTAGGAAAGCTTGAATTGATCCTTATCAAGAGTGTCCCCAAAGACTTAGGGAACTTTTCAGCTCTAATAATTTTAAACTGCACTTAAACCTTAAACTTTTTTTTAGGTTTTTTTTTTGTAAGGCAAATGGGGTTAAGTGGCTTGCCCAAGGCCACACAGCTAGGTAATTATTAAGTGTCTGAGACCAGATTTGAACCCAGGTACTCCTGACTCCAAGGCCGGTGGTTTATCCACTGTGCCACCTAGCCGCCCCTGCACTTAAACTTTTGAGATGCTCTTTATAAACTTGTAAACTACTTGTATGGAGTTGAATATTGATACTGACTTCTGATAGGAACCAAGATCTAGCATTGGAAGAGACTTTATACATGAGATAATACAGTTCACCCATCATACAGTTAAGGAAACTGTGACTTGCCCAAGGTCACACAAGTAGTAAACAGCACAGTCATGCTTTTACTCTATATTTCATATTCTTTCCATTATCCCATGCATCCTCTTATTGATCTACCCAGTTGTCCTAGTCTTGTCCTAAGGGGACAAGTGGAACAAATTTCTTCCATAAAGAACCTTTCAAATACTTGGGGAAAGTTCTTATGCACCCCCACTCATCCACCTACTCTTTATGCCAAGTTTTTTTTAAACATCTCTATTTTCTTGAACAAATCCTTATGCAACATGGTTTCTAGTTCCCTCAGAGTCAGAGACAGAAACAGAGACAGACAGAGAGGGGGAGAGAAACAGAGTCAAAGAGATGGACAGAGAGAGAGAGAGAGAGAGAGAGAGAGAGAGAGAGAGAGAGAGAGAGAGAGAGTTTTAATTTGTTTTGCCAATACCTAGAACAGAATCTGAACTATGTGGATTACTTAATACTGAATTGAATTGAACCCATGTCTCCAAATGAGCTTTTTCAATTCTACTTTCTTCATCCAACAGTGAGTAAAAAATGTTGAAGTTAATTCTCCAAATGATCTAGCCCCAGCCATACAATCTTGTTTTGCATTTCTTTTCTCACAAGGGAAAAAAACATTATTTATGAATTTTTACATTGGGCAAGGGCATTTGGAAGCATTAAAATGTTAAAATACCTGGATTTTAATGACAATTCAGTTTATAGAGCAAAATAGACCTAAAAAGTTAAAAATAAATTGAATAAAAATAAATTGAAGTTCTTTCAACTACAATTTCAGAGGCAACATCTGTAGTTTCCCCTTCTGATTTTTCTGTGATAATTTCCCTCTAAAATATGCTTTTCTATTTTGGAGGTAACTTGCAAGGGAATCTCTCACTACCTTTTACATTCAACCTTCATTAATCTTTTAAGATGTTTACCTCCATATACTAAAAATGTAGTATCTACATTTATAAGGAAAACATACAAAACTAATTACAATCTAGCCCTTTAAACATTTCCTTTCTTCAACAATTTATCATGCTCTTAAAAGGTGCCATTTAGAACAAAAGGCTGACTTAAGCAAGGAAGTGAGGCTTCAAGAAATTGTGTGTAAAAAGGAGAGGGAATGACTTTCAGAGGACTGGAAAATGGCATTTAAATTCAGCCTTTCATTTTTTTCACATATCTAATTTGAAGTTTGAATATCTTTGGTCCTAGAAAAGAAGGATGAGTCATATGCAGTGAGCAGTTTCCATATCATCTCTGATGCTTCTAGAATTGAGGAACTGCCCCCTCTGCACTCTCAGTCCAAAGGAGGCAGATAGAAGACAGGGAAAAAGAAGAAAGAGGATAAGAAAAAAGACCAAGGAAGACACTTTCTCTTTGTCTTCACCTTCCCCAGGATAGTCTCCTTTATGGCATCCTCAGTCTTTTCACTATATGTCTACCTTGGAAAGATAGATAGATAAATAGATAGATAGATAGATAGATAGATAGATAGATAGATAGATAGATAGATGGATGGATGGACAGATGGACAGATGGACAGATGAACAGATGGACAGATAGATAGATAGATAGATAGATAGATAGAGAGAGAGAGAGAGAGAGAGATAAATGTATGTTTGGAAGGATGGATGTTTGGAAGGATGGATGGATGGATGGATGGATGGATGGATGGATGGATGGATGGACAGATGGACAGATGAACAGATGGATAGATAGATAGATAGATAGATAGATAGATAGATAGATAGATAGATAGACAGATGGACAGATGAACAGATGGATAGATAGATAGATAGATAGATAGATAGATAGATAGATAGATAGATAGATAGATAGATAGATAGATAGATAGATAGATAGATAGATAGATGGGTGGATGTTTGGAGGGATGGATGTTTGGAAGGATGGATGGATGGATGGATGGATGGATGGATGGACGGATGGACAGATGGACAGATAAACAGATAGATAGATAGATAGATAGATAGATAGATAGATAGATGGGTGGATGGATGTTTGGAGGGATGGATGCTTGGAAGGATGGATGGATGGATGGATGGATGGATGGATGGATGGATGGATGGATGGATAGATGGATAAATAAATCACTGTTCTCTTAGAGAAGTAGTGTTTCCAATGACTAGATGTATCATTTTAATTCTGAAGACCAAGATTCAATGTCTGTCTCTGACATATACTGACTGTGTAACTTTGGGGAAGTCACATACACATAATCTCTCAGTATCTCAAGCAACTCCAAAACTACAAATTTTGGAGAAGATACCAGGCTGAAGTAGTAGAAGAAATTCCTCATCAGAGTAACCTATAGTACAAAATTAAAGCTTCAAACCAAAACAAATTTTTTTCCCAAAAAAACCCCACAAAATAAGACATTAGGTGGCACAGTGGATAGAGCACCAGTTCTGGAGTCAAGAGGGCCTGAGTTCAAATTTGACAACAGATGCTTGTTGTTTTCTAGCTGTGTGGCATTGGGCAAGTCACTTAACCCCATTGCCTCACAAAAATGAAGGAGGAGGAGAAGAAGAAAACAAAAACTGAGGGATTGGAAAGAGAGAGGATTGTTGAGAAGGAAAATTTCTTTTCTTTTTAATTCTCAAAGTATGTCAAGGAAAAGACATATCAGAGGGAAATAGCTCTGATAATATTCCTATTTATAAGACTGTGACATAGTCTTCTTAGGTGTGAGAAGAATTGAAAAGCATAATATAGAATATCATAACAAGGCGAGGATATGTTGATCCCTTGTTATATTAGAACTAATTTCCCTGGCAACCCTGAAAGTTATGTGCTTTTCATTTGCTTGAATGATTCATCCAAAAACACTATGACCTACTCTGTTTACTTTCTAATGAAAATCTACATAGAACAGAGAACGAAAAAAAATTTTCTCTTTTGTTTAATCATCAACATACTATATAATCTTCTAAAGACTGAAGTTTTTCATTTAACAATCTTAGATTTACAATTTGAGATGCTGAATTCAGCTTCGAGGGACCAGAAAATTAACCTAGTTGTGAGAACAAGTTGATCATTTCTGCAAGTAAATAACAAATAATCTGTCTAATAGTTGCCAAGAGGATGTTGTCTAGACAATGCCCTTTCTATGCCTGGATTTAACAGGATATTTAGAAGGTGAAATAACATGAAGAGGAAACCTCCTACTATCACATGTGGGGAATAGGGGCAGAAACTACACACACACACACACACACACACACACACACACACACACACACACTCACTCACTCACTCAACCAGCTGTAATTCTTTTTCTTTTTTTTTTTTTTAGTTTTTGCAAGGCAATGGGGTTAAGTGGCTTGCCCAAGGCCACACAGCTAGGCAATTATTAAGTGTCTGAGGCCGTATTTGAACTCAGGTACTCCTGACTCCAGGGCCGGTGCTCTATCCACTGCCCCACCTAGCTGCCCCAGCTGCAATTCTTAATTGTTAAATATGGTCATTGTCATTCATGACACTAATAAAAGCACATGCAATTGATTAGAACCAGCCTTCTAAAACAATAGTGAAGTTAGGTTCACAAAAGCCTTTGAAATAAAGGTTAACATGAGTGAGGATGGGTGAAAGTCTGTGTTTCCACCCTTCCCTGTTATACTTTAGTGACTTCACTAGGGAGGCTATGCCCCAGTGGGAAATTGGGGACAGCACTGGCAGAGTGGATTGGGGGTGTGGCTGCCCTCGCTATGGTCACAATTTCAGAGGGCTATTGGTTTGTGACCAGTGTTCTGTTGAGTTTTTTTTTTTTTTTTGGTAAGGCAATGAATGGGGTTAAGTGATTTGCCCAAGGTCATATAGCTAGGTAATTATTAAATGTCTGAGACCAGATTTGAACTCAAGTCCTCCTGAATCCAGGGCAGGTGCTCTAACCACTGCACAACCTAGCTGCCCTCTGTTGAGTTCTAAGATTAGGACCTAATTCTCCTGACTCTTTTCTTCGCAATAAGGCACAACAGGCACCAATTTTTCCCCATTCTTGAGGTGATCTTCAATGCAGTCATTAAAAACTGGATAAATAGATTTTTCTGCCTATTTCCTCTCAAACATAAGGAGAATTGATTGTTTTTAAAAGTATTTAGTTACTAGTCATTCTGTTTTGTTCTGAGAAGTGAAAAAAACATAATGGACATTTTTATTATTTATAGCATATAGAAATGATGTTGCTTAAGTCATGAAAGCTTCTATACTAATATGAGTAAAGATTCCAGGCAGAGGAAATCCAGGCACTGTTATCTAGAGTAGTCTAGATTTGTAGTCTGCCACTGCTACAGTTGCTAAGTAGGAACCACATTGAAAAAAGCATATCCCTGCCTCTACCAAAAGTTTTTCAGTGGTAGTCATCTTTATGGAGGATAGCACTGTTGGCAATAGCAGCTTCTAGGAAAAAAAATGGTAACTTTATTAAAAAAAAAAACCTGGGCACATTCTATTCTTTTTAATTAATGCAAGCCATGTAAAGTTGGGAAGGGCAATAGAAAATAAACATCAAGGAAGAAGACTAGCAGCTGCTTGTTGTTATCATTATTCATATCATTATTTTTAAATTGAAATAAATAGAGCTCATGATGTATTTAGATATCACTAAAAACTATGCATTCTAGTCATTTATAATTTGAAAAAGAGCCCAAAGTTGCTTACCATCAATCAGTAAATATTTATTAAATACCTACTGTGTGAAATCCCTCTGTCAGGAACTGAGGATACAAGTGCAAAAACTGTAAGCACTATTCATTCTTAAGGATCTTCCATTTCAACAGAGGGAGCAATATATAAAAACACATACAGTACATATAAAAATTAGAGAGCATGAAGAGAAAGAGACTAAGGGCCATATACAAGGAAATTAAATAGAAGATTGGGAGGGAATAAGTTTATGAATAAGTTTATGCTTGATGGAGGCAGCTAGATGGTACAGTGGATAGAACACTGGCTCTGGAGTCAGGAGCACCTGAGTTCAAATCTGGTCTCAGACACTTAATAATTACCTAGCTATATGACTTTGGGCAAGTCACTTAACCCCATTGCCTTGCCAAAAAAAAAAAAAAAATGGTTTTTATGCCTGAACTGGATGCTAAAAGGAAAGAAGAGACCCTGAGGCAGATATGAGGAGAATACATTCCAGTCATGGTGGGGCAATTAGTGCAAAGGCATGGACACAGAAGATGAAGCATTATATGTAAGGAAGAGAGAGGTCAGTTTAGCTGTGTCATAGAGTGCCCCTTTTCCTTGGGGCAGCCTTCCAGCATCCTTGAATTTTTTTATTATTCATGCAACAGTCAGGGGTATTGTCCAAACAAGCATAATATAAATAAAATAAGCTTACACATAATGTGGTGCTTGGCAACAAAAATCAAGTGACCAGAAAAAAATGTGTGTGCACATAGAACCAGCCCCAAGTAAAATTGGGATGTGGGAGAGGTTTGTTGCAGATTAGAGGATCATAGGTTCACAGAATGTCAGATTTAGAAGGGATCTTTGGAGATAATTTGTTCTACACATTTCATTTTACTAAAGCAGAAACTGAGACTCAGAGAGGGAAAATGATTTGCCCCAAACTGCATAAAAAGCTAGGTGATACAGTGGATAGAATGCTAGGTCTGGAGACAGGAAAATCTGAGTTCAGATATAATCTCAGATACTTACTAGTTGTGTGACCTGGGCAAGTCATTTAATCCTATTTGCCTCAGTTTCTTCATCTGTGAAAAATGAGCTAAAGAAGGAAATGGCAAAACACTCCAGTAGCTTTGCCAAAACCCAGATGGGATCATGAAGAGTCATACACAACTGAAATGACTGAACAAACAACAAAAATACATAGGATGCAACAGATTCAGAATTCAAAGCCAGATCATTTGATCATAATTCTATTGCACTTTCCCCCATCCCCCATTACTTTACTCTTTTAGGAAGAGATGTGACCAATACCATTTCTTAGTAGCCACATGGTATCAGTACAGTCCCTGCTTCAGGCCCTTTTGACATATCCCCTTGTCATGTGATTAAAGTTCCAATTCTTCCACATCACTAAAAACCATGTCTGCTTTGTTAACCCTCCAATCATAGAAAAAATATAAAATAAGGATTTAAAATCTAGGTTCTAAGGACCTTCAAGGAAATCTAAAATCTGGATAGGAGAAAAATTACATTTTTATTTCAATATGATTGGTTTCCTTCATAATCTTAAGTGTTTTATCTGTTTAAATACAACATACAGAGAATAGATTCATAGATTTCACCAGAATATTAAAAGTATATGTGACTCAAAAAAAGGTTAAAAATATCTATTTAAAAGATAACAGAATCATAAATCTCAAATTGAAAGGACACCTCATCTAACCCTCTCATTTTACAGATGAGGAAACTTGGATTTAAGAGAGATTAAGTAATTTTCCCAAAGTGACATAGATTGTATCAGAACTGGGATTCTTTAGAAAGATTTTATTTAGTTTGAATTTTACATTTTTCCCCTATTCTTATTCCCCCCACCCCCCCACAGAGGGCAGTCTGTTAGTCTTTATATTCTTTCCATGGTATACATTGATCTAAGTTGAATATGAGAGAGAAATCATATCCTTAAGGAAGAAAAATAAAGAATAAGATTTTAGCAAAATTACATAATAAGATAACTGGGGTTTTTTTTCTGAATTGAAGGTAATAGTCTATGGTCTTTGTTCAAACTCCACAGTTCTTTTTCTGGATACAGATGGCACTCTCCATTGCAGATATCCCAAAATTGTCCCTGATTGTTGCACTGATGGAATGGGTAAGTCCATTATGGTGTAGAAAGTTCTTCTGGTCCTGCTCATCATGCAAATCCTTCCAGGCTTCTCTGAATCCCTCCTGGTTTCTTTTTTTTTTAATTATTATAGAGATTTTATTTACTTTGAGTTTTACAGTTTTTCCCCCTAATCTTACTTCCCTCCCACCCACCCCCAAGGCAATTTACTAGTCTTTACATTGTTTCCATGGTATATGTTGATCCAAATTGAATGTGATGAGAGAGAAATCATATACTTAAGGAAGAAACATAAAGTATAAGAGATAGCAAGATCAGACCATAAGATGTCAGGTTTTTTTCCCTAAATTAAAGGTAATAGTCCTTGATCTTTGCAGAAGTGGGATTCTAAATCAGATACCTTTACCCCAAGTTCAGCACTTACCTAACTGTATAATGCTGCATTCCACTAGGGCAATCCTTCCATTTTACAAATGGGAAAATTGAGGTTCAAAAAGATTACAGGATTTGCTTAAGATTATAGACAACAGAGACCAGAACTGAACTCAGGTCTCTTAATCCAAGTTCAACACTTTTCTCACTAATATTGAATTTTCTGCTAAAAATCAAGACTAAGGAACAGTTGTTAAGCAAATCTCAATGATCTAAGAAAGAAAATCTACATGGTGATTTGCTCCCATCCTGGATAATCTGGATGACCTCAACCTTTGTCCGACTTTCATTGCTTCAGTTCTAAAACAGTGACTGACTTTAATGTTTCTCTCTAAATTTCCTTGTCTTCTCAATTGGTTTCTGCTTCCATGTGATTTTGATCCATTGTCTCTAGCTCTGTACTTCTTCTATAAATCTAATTTGAAGTGATTGTAGAATCATGATCAAAGATCTTTAAAAAGTGATCAAGAATAAGAATGATACCAAAGAGCAACTATCCTACTTTTAAAAAAAAAGAGGCTACAGAGTTTCACCCAGTGACCTTGTCTTTAATTCCTGCTAAAGTGGTATATGGTGTCATTGAATGGGAATTTGAAAAGAAGTCAGGGATCAGAAAGATCAAGTTTGGTCTCAACAAGATCAGACTAGACCCAGGTAATTTTATTTCTTTTTCCATTAATATGTTATTAAATATATAAGGTAATAAATATTTTAGAGCATCTAATATGTACCAGGAGGCAGCTAGGTGGAGCGGTGGGATAGAATACTATGTCTGGAGTTCAAATCTGCACTTAACACTAGCTGTGTAATGCTAGGCAAATCACTTAACCTCTGCCTTAATCCACTGGCACCTAGCTGCCCCCATCTTATTAATACTGAAGGGAAGATGTAGCCAGTCTCACTCTGGAAGAGTGAGTCCAAAGTGCTGTCATATATAGATTTTATCATATTCTTCTTCTAGTCAGGGATTCCTTTTTGCCTATCAAATATAATTCAGAGTCCTTAGTCTTAACAATTCCCATAAACTCTCCAAAGGGAGATCAAGCAATATGTTGCAGGGGTAGGGAATGGAGAGGGGACACATCATGACTTGAGAGTGTACCATTGACTCCCTCTTGCCTTCTCTAGGACTTGGCTCTAATTTATTAAGTCTTCTCTCTTAAGCACTTATAATCTTTCCACTGATTTTCTAGTGAACCCAAGTGAAAACTGTAGCATGACCCCAAGGAGTCTGGTATCAGTCAAATATTGAGAAGATGAATCACAAATTACAATCTCTCCTACCTTAATAGATAACCAACCATTGGACATAGATTCAATTCAACAATACTTACCTTTCATCCATTATCTTTTACCTCCTTTCACTGCTGTACAAGATCACAAACTCCCTGATTTTGAACCTGATGTAGGTCTTTCAAGGTATTATTTAGAACCTAACCCCTACCGGGATATCCACACAATAATCACCTATCATCTTATACTTATAAACAACTCTGCCCTTTGTAGGTAGTGCTGAGTGACAATTCCATCTCCTCTCCCACCAATACCCTCATCATTTTATTTTGGTGAAACTTGTGCACCACAGAAAATATGCAGGCAGGACAGGGTTGTGATCACCACTGCAGTTCTCATTACAGTATCTTTTCCTAAATTGGAGATCTTAACCTTTATTTGCTTTAATTCACTGGAGAAGGAAATGGCAAATCTCTCCAGTATCTTTGCCAAGAAAATCTCATGGTCAACATTGGCATGTTACAGTTCACAGGGTCATGAAGAGTCAGATATGACTGGACAGCACCAACAATAACAATATAAATGCTAGTTAATATGTAGGAGGAGTGGGGAAGGAGAGGCCTAAGTTCCATGGACAATACAAGTTGGAGCATTACCAAATTAGTCTGATTATGAGAATCTCCAGATAGAGACTTTCTCTCTAATATTTAATATCTTTGAAAGAAATAATTACAGGGGATGGAGCCAAGATGGCAGTGTGAAGGCAGCATTTACTAGGAGCTCCTTTCCCCTCAAACTCCAAAAATCAATAAATTATGACTCTAGACAAAATTTAGAGGAACAGAACCCACAGAAAGACTGAGTGATACATTTTCCCAGTCCAAGACAACTTAGAAGTTCCACAGGAAAGGTGTGTTTCACCAGGACGGGGGTTGGAAAAAAGCCCACAGCACAGCCAGCTCAGCACAGCCCAGAGATCACCAGCAACAGCTTGAAGGGGTGGTGAGAGAACTCTGTTACTCCAGAATGAGTGTGGAGTGAGGAGCACTGGCTACAGAATCTTCAGTAAGAATCTGGAGAAAACAGCCTGTACCCCCAGAGACGGTAAGGGAAGTCTGAAGAGAGTTCTCTGCTCTCCCTCAGTATAAGACTCTGCTGCTAGACTACACTCAGATCCAAGTTGCAGTTTGGGCTTCTAAGTAGCCAAGCTGGATCCATCGTTATAGCTCCAGGGCAGAGGGAAGTACCGGGGTGGGGGTGGGGGGCATCTACATATCAAAGCACAGGCTAGAGAACATAAGACCTTGGATGAATAAAGGTCTCAGTGGGGTATCCAAAAAAAAAAACCCAAAGCCTTAGAAGTGCTGTAAATTAGTCTTGGGCTGAGGAAATGAATAAACAACAGAAAAAGAAGAATCTGACAATAGAGAATTACTTTAGTCCCATAGAAGATCAAAACACATACTCAGATGATGACAAAATTGAAGCATCTGTATCCAAAACCTCCAAGAGAAATAGAAAATGGGCTCAGACTATGGATGAGCTCAAAAAAGACTTTGAAAGGCAATTAAGGGAGATGGAGGAAAATCAGGAGAGATGCAGAAAAATCATGAAAACCAAATCAATAGCTTGGTGAAAGATATACAAAAAAATACTGAATAAAATAATATGCTAAAAAGTAGTTTCGGCCTAATGAAAAAAGCAAAGCAAAAGGCAAATGAAGAGAAAAATGCCTTAAAAGGCAGAATTGGCCAGCTGGAAGAGGAGATAAAAAAGCTCTCTGAAGAAAGCAACTCCTTCAAATGCATAATGGAACTAAAGGAAGCTGAAGACTTTGCAAGAAATCAGGAAGAAATAAAACTCTTCCAAAAAAAGCCAAAAATTAGAAGAAAGTGAAATATCTCATTGGAAAAACAACCAATCTCAAAAACAGATCCAGAAGAAATAATTTAAAAATTATTGGGCTATCTGAAAGCCATGATCAGGAGAAGAGCATAGATTTCATTTTTCAAGACATAATAATACAGCAAAATTGCCCAGAGATCCTAGAAGCAGCGGGTAAAATAGAAATTGAGAGAATTTACCGGTCACCTCCTGAAAGGGATCCCAAAAGAAAAACTTCCAGGAATATTATAGCCAAATTCCAAAACTCCCAAATCAAAGAGAAAATTCTAAAAGATGCCAGAAACAATTCAACTACCGAGGCTCCATAGTCAGGATTACACAGGATCTGGCAGCATCTACATTAAGGGCTTGTAGGGATTAGAATATGATACTCTGGAAGGCAAAAGATCTTGGTTTACAACCAAGAATCAACTACCCAGCAAAACTGAACATTCTCTTTCAGGGGAAAAGATGGACTTTCAATGAAACAGGGAACTTTCAAACTTTCCTATTGAAACAACCAGAGCTGAACAAAGTTTGATCTCCTAGTACAGGACTTGGGGGAATCATAGAGGGAGTGGAAGAGAAGAACTAACTATGAAGAACTTGATATTGAACTGTTTGCATTCCTGCATGGGAAGAAGATATTGATAACTCATATGAACTCTCTCATTTATAAGAGCTGCTAGAAGGAGCATATATAGACAGGCTACAGGAAGGAGCAAAATATAATGGTATAATATAGTAAAAAGATGGAGTCAATGAGTGATGAAGGAAAGTACTGGGAGGAAGGGAAAGGAGATGAAGAAGAAGAAGCTAAGAAATTTCACATAGCAGTCAAGAAAAAGCTTTTTCAATGGAGTGGAAAGGGGGAAGGCAAAGGAGAATGAGTGAGCCTTCATTCTCATCAGAAATGGTTCAGAGAGGAAATAACATACACACTTAATAGGGTGAGGAAATCTATCTTACCCTAGAGAAAAATAAGAAGAAAGGGATGGGATAAGGGGGAATGAGGGGGAGGGTAGGGGGCAATAGGTGATAGAAGAGAGGGAAGATTGAGGGAGAGGGTACTCAGATACAACACACTTTTGGACAGGGTCAGGATGAAAGGAGAGAGAGTATAGAATAAATGAGAGTGGGGAGGAATAGAGAGGAGGTACAGCTAGTAATAGCAACTGTGGGAAAAATATTGAAGCTACTCTGGTGGATTTATGATAAAGAAAGCAACTCAGAGATAGAGCCATTGGAATCTGAACACAGAGTGAAGTACATTTTTTTCTCTCTCTATTCTTGAGGTTTCTCATCTTCTTGGGGGAGGGGCTAGATTTACTCTTATAACACATTCAATTTACATCAATGTATAGCATGGAAACAATGTAGAGACTATCAGACAGCCTTCTGTGGGGGGGGAAGGTGGGGGAATTGTAAAATTAAAAACCTTACAAAATGATAGGTACATATTACTATTGTATATAATTGGAAAACAAATAAAATGTTGAAGAGAAAGAAAGAAAGAAAGAAAGAAAGAAATAAAGAAAGAAAGAAAGAAAGAAAGAAAGAAAGAAAGGAAGGAAGGAAGGAAGGAAGGAAGGAAGGAAGGAAGGAAGGAAGGAAGGAAGAAGTACAGATGTAGATATAAATATAATTATATATGTGTCTTTTGAGTGTATATATATATACATATATGAATGTGTGTATATGCATATGTGCCTATGTATATTATATATGGTATATATATGTAGACAGAGAGAAAAAAGTACTACCAATTTACAGTTTATTCTCAAGATTCAAAACAAATTAGATTTTGAGGGAGAAGTGTTTCCTATGTCCAAATTGGTACAGTTCCTATTTTTTTTTGGCAGGGTGAGGATGACCTTGAGTTTATATCCAGAATGTTGGAGCATGTTTTTTTTTTAAAAAGGTAATATTATTTAATCTTTTTGATGGAAGATACTAGCCAAAATCTTTGTGGGCCAGTAGGTTTCTTTAAATTACTTTCCAGGCTATGTTTTATGCTAACTCATCCAAAGTTCCTCCCTTTAAAATGATCTAATGCATCATTATGTTATTACAAAATTCATATTGCCCTTAACCTTCTCAGTGATGAGGAAATTGATGGGGAACCTTTCCTGATGAGTCAAAGGCCTTAAAAAGTCATTAGGAAACCCAGGGTTAGGACTCAGAGTTCCTAACTCTGTTTTCTATATTCTGGATAACTGACCACAGTGCCATCCCTCTTCATGACAAAAGCACAAAGGCAACTTAGCTGTACTGGATGAGTTGAATGAGGCTGATGACCACTTACTAGTACAAATTATAACATAAAGAAGAAATAATTAGAAGTTCATCAGCTGTTTTATAGCATATTTCCAAGCTGGCATATAAAGTGATAGGTGAAATTCCAGTCTCCACCCCCACTCTGGGACAAATAATGACAATTTGCAGAAAAATACAGTGTGAGAAGCATGTCAAAGTACCTGACTACTGTCTAATTCTGCCTTTCTCTTTCCTTTTCTGGAACTAGTCAGAGACCAGAATTCTTGAAGATTGACCATCCCAGTCTCTGAGGTTACCTCATGGGTAACATACTTAAAAATAACAGCAAATTACAGGCCACACTCAGATTTTAAACAAACCAGATATGGAAAAGGGGGGGGATATAGCCCATATTTATCCATGTCTGGGGTTTCTTTACCCAACAAGAATAATTTCTAGAGATTTATTATAGGATTAAGTCTAAAAAAATAGAAAGGCAATCTATCTCTAGTAACATTTTGGGTCAAAAACTATGCCCCTACCACTACCACTGATGTCTCTGTCATCTCTTTTGCCAGTTAAAAAACCTCACCATAAATGACTTCATTCAAATAATTCTTCAACTCCCATATCCCAGAAATCATATTATAGTGGTGGCTTTTTTGGGGGGTGGAGAAGCAAGGGGAATAACATGAACCATATTTCATTTGATCCTTAACAACCTAATAAATTGATAATGCTGGAATCAAAAAGACTCAGAGTAGTTTTTCCATCTTCATATAGCTGGTAAGTGTGAAAACAGGGAGTTCAACTAGTATGTCCTGATTTCAAGTCCTGTTTTCTTATGAAATTATCAGGGAGTAACAGAGGCTTCTTAAGCAAATTGGACAGGAGAATAGTGTCAGATAGACCATCAGATAAACAGACATTTGCTGACCTTCAATCATGACATATCTAACTCTAGGGAGGCGCAATACTATTCCCAAATGGATTAAATGTCTAGGGAACAGAAACACCACCCCTCCTCCCTGCCTGATTATCATTCACAGAGAATGGGGGTAATCAGTAGAACCCACCATCTTTTCTCATAGAGGAAAACAACAACCTAGGACTGACCACCATAACCACATTGAATTCTTGAATGTGTCTTCCTCCCCCTCCGTCATTGCACACAATTCCTCTGTAAACTAAAGATTGTGTCTGCCAGTCATAGAATATTCATTAGTATGGCTTCCTTCCTTTAAATATCGTGGGAAAGTCAGGACAGGTCAGAGTACAAACATCTAAACTGTTATCTAAATGTCTAAACACTTGGCCATGAACAAAAGGTAGTCAGTTCCCACATACTCTCTTCATTTATCACCATACCATCTAAAATGTCATAGGCTATTTTTTTCTCATCCATTGATCCACTTAATTTCAATTGACATTTTTTAAGGATCTATGTTCTAGACACTGTGTTGGGTGTAAGATATACAAAGAAAAATATAAAATAATCCCTGCCCTCAAGAAGTTATTTGAGAGTACAACATGTAAACAGCTAAGTGAATGCATGGTAATTTGAAGAATTAGAGAGAGCATCAGGGACAGTAGCAGGAAAAGATGGCATCTTATACAGTCTGATAAAGTCGAGGATTCTGAGAAGCAGAGAATCATAAATCATGCTAACCATAGAGTATGACCTAGGCAAACACACAGAGACAGGAGAGGAAATGCTAGCTTGGAAGAACAGTGAATAGAATGAAATAAGGCAAGGACTGTAGTTTGGAGGCAATAATGAGGGCATGAAACACCACGATGGGGAGTTCCTATTGCAAAGGCAAAAGGGAATAAATGAAGATTTTTGAGAATGGCATAGTGAGACTAGAGCCCTGGAAACACAGGTGCATTAAATTATCTTTGAAGCAGAGTATGTGAAAAAGTAATGGGAGATAAACTGGAAAGGTGGCTGGAGATAGACTGTGGAGGGTTGTGAACTTTACTCATGCACACAGACAACTTAGAACCTTTCTGTTCCCTGTGGTATAAAAACACAACCCGTAGGATGCAAGAGTAAATGTTTTATAAGAGAAAACAGAGCCCAAGGAATAGGCAGAAGAAAGGTAGATATAGTCACAAACAAATGTATCATGATCAACAAATATTGATTGAGCTCCTATTAAATGTCAGCCACTGTGTGTAAATATAATGGAGCCAAGGCAAAAGTGGGTCTGGAAATGTCAGTAATTATTCTATCTCTTATGTTTCTGCTTTTTCTAGCACCAAGTCAAAAATCTCAACCAAATGAATTTTATCACCTCAGAACTGGAAGAAACTTCAGAGTTCATTTAAAGAAAGTCCCACATTTTATGGAGAAGGAAACTGAGAACAAGAGTGGCTAATTGATTGACCCAGTGTCATATAGATAGTAACAAAGTCTGAATTTGAATACAAATCCTATAATATTTAATCCATTATTCTTTTCATTACACCAAGCTGTCTTCTCATCCATGTTCTGTATTAAAATGGTAAAATAATTTAGACTGTTTCAAAAGTTAAAGATTCACTCCTTTAGTTGTTAGACTAAGATTTAAAAGATAAATTTTATCTATATTATATATGTATACGTTATATAGATATATACCCACATAGCATATATGATTTATATACACTATATTTGTATATACATACCATTTATATGAATAAATTTATATTATATATTTGCATGCACATATATAGGCATATGTATATATTATATAGATAGATAGATATAGATATAGATTAAAAACATCTATGAATATATAACTGACAAGCATGGAACATATCTAAATGCCAAACTAGTCTTTTATAAATCTGCTTCTGGAGGAGGATAACAATGTTGCCTAGAAACTTGCATCTACTTAGGAAATGTTACCATTCACCCAGAAAAATCCACAGAACAATGACAGTGGTGCTGATTTTATGTGTTCCACATTCTACCACTGACATTCATTACAATTACCTCAACAGAGACCCTAGATTATTGAGAGAGAAATCTCATTGTGGCATACGGCCCTGGATTAAGAGAATAATGTAGGAAAAAAACTAGTATTGTCAGTACTTACAGAAAAATACAAGGCTCCCTACTGAGTGATTAAGCAATGTCAAACTAAGGTCTCTCTATTAGACTCATGATTAGGGTATCAGTGTTCAAGTTCACATTACAAAATATTGGAAATAATTACACAAGAAAGTTTAGAGGTATGTATTGAAGGATACAGAGACTCTAGTAGAAATCAGTAACCCTTGAGTTCTTCCCCCCAAAAAACCTGAAATGGCCAACTCATTCAGCACAGTTAGCCCTAGGTGTTTTCTGTCCTCTTAAATATGCTGAGAGAGCCATTTACATCAAGAAAGTGTGGAGACATGAAAGGCATTGCCTTATATTGTGCTGATCCACTGCCCTTTCTTGTCCATCTTCTTATAAGCTCACAAGAAGTGGGTACCCAAAGCAGTATCAATCAAGAGATCACTTGTCCTTGTCTCTGTGGATATTTCATTTTTGAGTTATTTATTCTCCTTTGTTGTTGCTGCTGTTCAATCATTCCAGTTATGTCTGACCCTTTGTAACCTCATTTGGGATTTTCTTGAGAAAGATATTGGAGTGCTTTGCCATTTCCTTCTCCAGATCATTTTCCAGGTGAAGAAACTGAGGCAGACAAGATTAAGTGACTTGTCTAGGGTCACAAAGCTAATACGTGTCTGAGGCCAGATTTGAAATCAGGAAGATGAATCTTTCTGACTTTAGGCCCAGCATCCTTTCCATTGTATCACCTTACTATCCATCAAGTCTGTGTCTGATACATGAAGACCAAAAGAATTCCTAGAGTGTACAAAGTAGTAGAATATATATATATATATATATATATATATGCATATATATATATATATATATATATATGCATATATGCCTTGGAGAAAGAGAACTGGGTCCTTGGAGTATACCCAGTTCTTGGAATGTGTAGTGGCCTGTGCCTGCTCCATATTCATATAGAGGCTTGTAAGGTTCTTTCCAGAAATACATGATGATGAATAATGGAAAAACTCTTCCCTGTCCCCTTTTTGAGTATGTACAGGTATTTATTCTGTGACTATTTCTTGTCTAGTTACTACATAATGAAAGAAAGTCTTTTAATTGGCTGCTAAATCAGAAAATGTATGGCAAGACAAAGTGCATGGGTATTTAATCACATTGAGAGGAAGGGAGAAACAATGAACAGTCCAAATGTTTCATTAGAATATATTCAATGTCAGACAATCAGGAGGAGGAGAACGTGTGCTCCAGCTGCATATTAGGGTCAGATTTGGGATAGATTTACAGGAGACCATCCACAAGACTTCACATTAAGAGCAAGCATGGGGAGATGGGGATTTGCATCACTGGAAGGAATGTCCCTATCAGTGAACATCAACATATATATGATAGATATATGATAGATAGATAGACAGAGAGAGAGAGAGAGAGAGAGAGAGAGAGAGAGAGAGAGAGAGAGAGATCTCTTTATGAAGAAAGTTGAGGGTTGAGTATTGTCCTGAAGGAAGACTGTTCACTTAATTCTATTCTAGATTTGCAGAACAAGCTGGCATATTGATGTCAGCTTTCAATTAAACAATTATCAGAATAAAAAGGTGTAATGTGAGCTGTATTTCAGGGAATACCTCCACATAGTATAAATAGGTTGTCATTCTTTGATTCTTCTATAACTTAATTGTTTTAGTGTTTTCATTATTCTTAAATATAGGAGTATAAACAAGGAAAGGATGGAAAAAAACCTTTAATTAATCTCAGTTTTTAAATTCTTTATCTTTCGTAAAGAAAAATGTCAGTCTAGTATAAGCCTTCTATTATGAATTGTAAGACTTGCTAATTAGGATCATAGATACATAGATGCAGGTAGATTTAGGATCCAATTTCCAGTTAGAAGGACACTCAATTCATTCTTATTGTTTTAATCATGAAGAAACTGAGAACTAAAATGGTTAAATGACTTGCCAAAGACCCTAGAAAGATTGAGTTGCATGAATACATGAATACAATTTTAGGTTACTGCACAAAAGATGACAAAATAGGAATTCTCCTACATTCACAATAAAAATTTCATCTTCTGGCAGATAGAAATGGAGACTGAGGGGGCCTCAGAAGTGATGGTTTCTTTCTAAAAAATGGTACTACTATAACATATCAAGGGAATTGTGAAATATTAAGTCATAAGTTTCCAGAATTTTAGAGCTAGAAGACATTATCACTGTGTCAACAAGTATTTAGAATTAGAAGACCTATATTCAAGTGTGGTTTCTTTTACTTAAGACCTTTGTCTTTTGGGCAATCAATAGACTTCTCTGAGGCAATTATCTCATCTATAAAATAAAATTAGGTGATCCCTAAAGTCCCTGCCAGTTCTAAATCCTTTGAGAATTCAAGACACCTCCTAAGCATGATGAGACAGTGGGGCAGGATTTTATTACAAGATGTGTTAAATATCAATGTAATTTTAAGAGGTTTACAGTGTAGTTTTAGCTGAAAAATACCAGCTTCCACCTTACCTAAAATGGTTATTGTGGATATAAAAACAAAAACAAAATAAAACTGAGGTCAAGAAAAGTGACTTGTCCAAAGTCACCCTGTCCAGGATAATATTCTATATTGGAACAACTGTTGCACACTGAAAGACTTAGCTACTCTGATCAATATAGTGATCTACAAAAACTCAAAAGGACTCATAATGAAAAATATTATCCAGTTTTCTCCAGAGATAATATCAAAATATTTTTGCATGACTTCATATGTATAATGGATATTTGTACTTCTTGCCTTCTCAATGGTGGGAAGAAGATAATTTGGAACTGAAAAGACTTTTTTTGTTAAAAAAAAAAAAGATTTCATCTCCCAGAACAAAACAAAATCTGAGCTGAGACTATAAGCCCTGACTTGACTTAGATGTATCAACTTTATTTATAAGATATAGTGTGATGCCTATCTTCCAAATGTGTCACAAACTAGACTTGAACTGGTCTCCCTGACTCAAGCATCTAGATTTCTATTAATTGTCATTCTACTTCTCCAGATTACTGCCTAAATTCAGGAATCCCATTTAACCCAGAGATGAAACCCTTACTCAATAATTATCCCAAGGGAAAATGCAACATTTCTATTTTTAGTGCCACAAAGGACTTGTTAAACCCCTCTCCCACTTCCACCTTCATTCTCACACATGTGAAAAAGAACATATGTAATCTCAAGTATCTATCTATTTATATATATATGCTCATGCATGTATTATTAAACTTAAGGTAATTTAAATGCATATTTGATAGCTAATAAAAACTTTGAAAATTGAAATCCCAAGTCTTTAGTGATTTGTGCTAATTTTTCCTCTCCCTCAGTCTCCCACACCTAGTAAGACTGTTGGGTTGGGACAGCATCTTCTCGGAGCATGCTGGCTCCTTAGTGGGCACTGCTCCCCTTTCTGAATTTGCACAAACTACCCTTTTTATATGTGTTGCTATTTTGACAATAACCAAATCAGGTCTTCTGACTCCAGATCTATAACATTTCCCACTATATCACACTGCCTTTGCTTGTAAAAATACTGTGTTTGATTCTAGGGAAATAAAATGAAATAAAATGTGGACTGCCCTAAAGAGGTTGTTAATTGAATGAAATCTTAAGTGGGGATCTATATTACAAGAATATAGAATAGTATGAGCAGAGGCACAATAGTGGAATGCAAGTTAAAAATCAGAAACCATGAGAACAGCTTCACTGAATAAAGTATATAAAGGAAAGAGACACAAGTTGACTAAACAGTCATTTGAGGTCAAATTATGGACATCCTTGAATACTAGGAGGATAATGGACTTGATTCAGGACATGATGAGGAAATACTGAAGGTTGTGTTTTGCTTTGTTTTTTAATAGAGGAATGATGTGATCTGAGAGTTCCATTAGGAAGATTGCTTTGGCTATAGTATGAAAGATGGAAAAGAAAAAGAGCCAGTGAAATCAACTAGGCAGTTATTAAAATAGTCCAGGTGAGAGGTAATATAGGACTGAATTAGGGTGGTGGATCAGTGTGTGGAAAGAAAGAGACAAATGCAAGATGTTTTGGAGGCAGACTTGGCAGGACTTGGCAATAGAATAAATGTGGGGAAAGAGAAGAAAGAGAGAGAGATGAGTTGAATAGGAATATAGTTTAAAGACAGTGAGACTGAAATTGCCAACAGGGTAGGGAGAGTTTTAGGCAGAATGAGGGAAGATGGATTTATTTTTAGATATCTAGTGGGAGAACATCCCACTAGAACTGTCCAGCTGGAAGTTGTAAACTCAGGACTGGAGGTCAGGGGAGAAGACAAGAGGATTGTTATCAAAACCATAAGAATTGGTTAAATAGTTTAAAAGAGATATCCTGAGAAGTACAATGGGTTAAAAAAAAAGGACCTAATTTTAAGAGATGGCTTAAGGAATGGAAGAAAGATAAGAAATCAGTAAAAGTAAAAAAAGGAATAAGCAAAGAAGCAGAAATAGAACCATGGGATTTAGGACCCTCAAAACCAAAGGAAGAGAGACTATCAACCCTATCCACAATCTACATAGAGAAATAAGAGAATGAAGGTTGAAAAAGTATTGATTTGGTGTTAAGGCAGTCATTAATGACACTGATATAGAAGAAAGATTGAAAGAGCCTGAGAAATAATTGAACAAGTGGTGAAAAAGTAAAAGGTACATGCTACTCTTCAAGATGTTTGGAAGTGAAAGGGGGGGAGAGATCTATGATGATAACTTGAAGGAAGAGGAGGGTAAAAGGAAGGAATTTTCAGAAGAAACCTGGACTGAGGAGAATTAAAAGAAAGAAGAAAAAGAAGAGAAGCTTAAGAGAGAGAGAAAAAAAAAAAAAAGGATTACTGGAATAAGGTCCTGAAGGATGTGGCAAGGACACAGTAGTAAGTATAAAATACTGTTGTGTATATTGTTTGATTCCAAAGTATTTGACTCAGTAGAGTAAAACTTCTTCAAAAAGTTGACACCCAAATATATATAAGATTCTTTTGATAAATAAACCAGATGGCTCCATTTAATGACCCATTCCCACCTCTACCCCCAGTTATTAATATTAAACAAAAATAAGGTATGGAGATATAACTACAAATTAATTTAATTCAATACTTGTTCTTCATTCTTGAAGATCACAACATCAGGGAAGTGTTGCAATGAATTTGATTGAGGGGATGCTGTGACAAGTCACCAGTCTCACTTTCTCCTTCATAGTCAACTAGATCCAGTGGCCTGATAAGACAACTGGAGATGGCAAGTAGGGTTAAGTGACTTGGCCAAGGTCATACAGCATGTCTGAAACTGGATTCAAACTCCCACCTTCTGACTCCAAGACCAATACTCTATCCACAAAGCCATTTAATTCAACATTTATTACATACCTACTATTGACCAGGGAATATGCTAATTTTGAGGAATACAAATAAAAAGAAAGACAGTTTTGCCCCCAAGGAGTCTACAATCTAATGGGGGAGGATTACAGTTGGAAACCGAAATGATTCGCATAATCCAGTTTCTGCCCTCTATAAGGAAAGGTTTGAATGGAGTTCAGTACCTAAGCTTCCCAGGGCAAGAAGATTTGGATGTGTTGCAATCTTTCTAAAGGGATGCATGATCCTCCTCACAAAGCCATTGAAGTATGTTAGTGAGTTCCAGAGGTAGAACTGGATATAAGTAGAAGCTGAAGGGAGAATAGATTTTGAATCTATATATAACAATTAATTCTGACTGAAACAGAATGAATTATTCAGTCATGAACTTTCCATCACCAGGTTTTCTCTACCAATAGATTATGAGCTTCTTGAGGGCAGGACAGTTTTTGCCTTTCTTTGTAACTCCAGTATTCTACACAATGTTTGACATAGAGGAAGCACTTAATCATTATTTATTAACTTGACTACAGGCAGAGGCTAGGGGATGGATGACATGTAAATGATTGCTGCACTAATAGGAAACTGGAATAGAAGACTTCTAAGGCTTTGTGATTATGTGACTCTTTTATTCTTGAATATTATAATATTCATAGTGTTTCCAGGCAATTTTGTGTGCTCAGTACATGGATAAGTGTAATATTTTAGATAACTTTATGTAGTACCCCTCTGGGGCAAATTTCTCAATTCCCACTTGCAGTGGTCTTCAACATGAGACTAACCACACCTATTCAAGGCTCTAAGGGTAACCCTGAGGCCTACTGAGGTTTCTAGTACTATGGTTTATGAATCCAAATGGCTATGTTCTCTATTATTTATCAATTGGATTTAATTAATTTATAACCAGGATATTTACTGATCAATAGAAATGACCCTTCAAACCTGAGGTACACTGTTCCCTTGTACACATATCCTTGGGGAAACCAATTTTTACACTAGAAAGCTCAAATCTCTTGGTTACTAAAAATCCTTTTCTCCCTTCATGTAATTCTCATGAAGTTCCCCTTTGGTGTGGCTTTCTGCTGGGTTTTGATGACTAGTACCTCTGAAGAAGGGTCTTCAAGGGACTTTTCTGCCAATGTTAGGCTTGTCCTTGGGGTATTTCTCTGCTTCTGATGCAGACACTGACATTAGCTACTGCTGCTCTAGGGTCTCTGCTTCTGAGGGTGACTAAAAACTGAAGATATTCTGACCCTTTAAAGTTTCTGATGTCAACTATCAGTGAAAGGGAACCTAACTTCAGAAGAGAAAACAACTTTCTTCTTCTTCCCTCATGTGCCTCCAAAGGCAATTTCCTCTTAGGAATGAGCCTTTGATTCCTGGATTCAACCATTATGACTGACTTGCTGTTTATTGGAGCAGTTAAAATTCCAGAATAATTTGCTTTTGTAATCCATAGATTTACAAGGTATGCTGGCTCACTTTAACTAATCACAAGCTACTTCCTTTGCAGCATCTTCTGTTTTTGTTCAAAAGCCCAAAGCCATTCAAATAGATTAATTTTGCATTGATTGATTCAGTTGAGATTTCTGGGTCTTCTGTGATTGATTGGAATGAGAATGAATACTCCTCCCTCTCCACTACTACATTTTTATTGGGGAGGAACATGTAAAAGAATAAAAAGGGCTATAATTCCCTATAACTGCAGAGCCCTATCTGTCATTTCTATTAACAATACCTACAACACTAGAGACTCCTTTGCCCCAGTGTCCA
This sequence comes from Macrotis lagotis, assembly GCF_037893015.1. Classification (NCBI taxonomy): domain Eukaryota; kingdom Metazoa; phylum Chordata; class Mammalia; order Peramelemorphia; family Peramelidae; genus Macrotis; species Macrotis lagotis. The sequence continues at coordinate 242,645,422 of NC_133660.1, forward strand.
CTGATATTTCATGATATCTCCCAATTAATTCCTTTTCTACGATAATAAATTAATACTGTCCTGAGGCTTAAAATCCCTCCTATCTCTCAACTTCTTTTTTTGTAACTCTAGGGCCTTAAGAGGTTGCATGACTTCTTTCCTACTATTGGAGTTTAATGACTTTAATAAGCTTCCCAAAAAGATGCATTTCCTAAAGACTAGAAGAGGAGAAAGGAGAGTGAACTTGCCTCTATATAAAATAGTATTTTTTTAATATTTCAATATTTTAAATATTGAGATTTCCTTTTAAAGGCTATTCCATTCATACTGATTGTTGTGTCTGAAAATCTTATTATTTTATCATACTTTGAAATAAGAGCATAACATATTCCTATGAGACAACATAGAGCCTTATGACACTATGATCAGTGTCACATTAATGATATGACAAAAACTGAGAGCATCTTTTACTTGAACAACCAGTCAGCCATTAAGAATTAGAAATCTATATAGTTCCAATTTTTCAAGGATTCTAGAAGATACTTATATTGAATCATAAATTGAGAGTTAAAAGAAATTTTATTGATGAGGAAACAAGCCCATAAGTGATTTAATCAAGGACACACTGAATGATAGATTTGAATTTGAAATCTTCTATAAAATGAGGGGATTAGAGCAGCTGACTTCAAAGATTTCATTCAGCTCTAAAACTTTGATTTTGTGACTCTTGCTGATGAATATAATAAGTTTATTCTAAACCTCTCCCAATCAGTATTTCCTTTATTTCTGATGACAGCAGAGGCTATCAATGTGTCTGAAAATATAATTACTATTTCAGGAAACCTATGAGTTTCTGAGAACCATATGAATTAATTAGAAAAAAAAATTCTTTATGAATTACTGAGGGAAATAAAAATTAATAAAGGTTTATTCACAAGTTGGTAATACAACCTACTAAAACAAAGCTCCAAAGACCTATCATTAGGGGTTTGGTCTTTGTTTGAAAATTCTCTCCTATAGATTCAAAAGAAACAGTAGTAAAATGACTACAGTAATCTGCTGTTTGACAAATGCAGAAACTTTAGTTTCTGGCATAAGAACTCACTATTTGACAAAAATTGATGGGAAAACTAGAAAATAATATAGCAAAAACTGGGCATAGGTCCACATCTCATACCCTATACCAAAGCAAGGTAAAAATGGGTATAAGATTTTGACATAAAGTATGTCACATAAGTCAATTAATTGACCAAGAAATACTTTATCTGTCAGATCTATGGAAAGGGGAGAAATTTATTACCAACAAGAGTACATTATAAATTGAAAATGGATGATTTGGGGCTATATTAAATTAAAAAGGGTTTGCTAGAAGGAAAATAGAAAGCTGGAAAGCAGTTTTAGTAGGTAGGGGTTCTGACAAAGGTCTCATTTCTTTTTTTTTTAGGGTTTTTTTTTTGCAAGGCAAATGGGGTTAAGTGGCTTGCCCAAGGCCACACAGCTAGTAATTATTATTATGTGTCTGAGGCCGGATTTAAACTCAGGTACTCCTGACTCCAGGGCTGGTGCTCTATCCACTGCACCACCTAGCCACCCCCAAAGGTCTCATTTCTAAAAATATAGAGAATTACATCAAATTTATAAGGTTACAAGTCATTCCCCAGTTAATAAATGGACAAAGGATATGGACAGCTTTCAAATGAGAAAATTAAAGTTATATATAATCATATGAAAAAAATTCTCCAAATCATTACTGATTAGAGAAATGCAAATTAAAACAACTATGAGGTATCACCTCACACTTATCAGTTTGACTAAGATAACAAAAAGGGAAAAGAATATTAGAGAAGTTATGGGAAGATCGCATTGTTGCTGGAGTTGTGAACTGATCCAAACATTCTGGAGAGCAATATGGAACTATGCCCAAAGAACAAAGATCATAACTTATGACCCAGCAATTCCAATACTAGCCCTATATCCAGGAGAAATCATTAAAAATGGGAAATGTCCCCCATGTTCCAAAATATTCATAGCAGCTCTTTTTGTAGTGACAAAGAACTGGAAACTGAGGTAATGCCCATCAAACTGGGAAATGACTGGACAAGTTATGGTATATGAATGTTATAAAATACTTTTGTTCTATAAGAAACCATAAGTGGTCTGACTCTAGAGAAGCATAGAATGAATTACAGGAACTGAAGCTGAATGAAGGGAGCAGAATCAAGAGAAAATTATATACATTAATAACAGCATTGTGAGTTGATCAGCCTAGATGGATGCATCTCCTCTCAGCAGTTCAAAGAGATAGGACAACCCTAGAAGACCAGCTATGGACAATGGTATCCCCATCTAGAGGAAGAAAAACAAAATAACAAAACAAAACAAAACAAAAATCCTTCAGAATCTGAATGAACATTATATTCATTTAAATATTTCTCTTATGTATTTCTTTTCTATCTCATGGTTTTCTTTCTTTCCCCTTAATCCTAATTCCTCATACCAAAAATGACTAATCTATAAACATGTTAACACAAATGAGTATGTACAATATTCACCTGACTTTGCTGCTGAGGGGAGCAGGGTGAGAAGGGAGGGTGGAAGGAAATTATGTAACTTTAAAATATGAATATGCATGTGGATGAATGTTGAAAAACTTTCATAATGTGTAATTGGAAAAAGAAGATAAAATATCAATTTAAAAAAATTCTCTCCCATCTTGAAAGAGATATTCATATTCCCATTCTATCAAATGATCTCCATGAAGAATACATATAAACAAAAAGATGAAAGTAAAGGGAGGAAATTGATTCAAATGTGTTTTGTTAAAGAAGATTAATTGACAGAAAAGAATAGTTGCC